>NW_011494783.1:3823365-3826735 GCF_000754665.1 Bison bison bison
GAGGCCTGGCGTGCTGCGATTCATGGGGTCGCAAAGAGTCGGACATGACTGAGTGACTGAACTGAACTGAACCCCTTATCAAATTCATTTTCTGCAAAATATGCTCCAGCACATTCTGTCCCCTACACCCTCCTGTCCCTAACATCCCTGATCCATGTTGTCTTACTCTGCTTTCTTCCCTCCCCTCACATAAGACTTCATCACTTTCTAACATTCTACATCTTCATTTTTTAATATATTGATTATTTATTATTAGAATCTCCACTAGGACATAACCAGTGATAAGACAGGGATATTGGTTGTTTTTGTTTTATAGTGTATCTCAAGTGTTCAGAAAAATAATGCCTGATGCTTAATAGTTATCATTGTGTATTTATTAATTGAATAAATTAATCAGCAGTCCCTTATGGATACATTTAATGGTTACATGCAAAAGGGGCTAGAGGACTTCTGTCCTTATGTAGGGTATCAGCTTTTGGCATTTGCCTCTCCCTGCAGAAAATTTTAGGTAAAGAATACCGATTGTGCTGGCAGAGAACAGCCACTGGTATTCCAGTATTATATTTCATAGGTATAACTTTTCAGGGTCTTAAAGATAAAATAATTTTTATTAGATCAGATGCAATTTTTGTTATCTAATATGCATATCACTGTATGGCTGATGAGGAGTAAAGCTAGGATTCAAATAATTCTGTTTCCTAAATAGTTACTAAAACTGGGCATTGTCATTCACACTAGAGCAGTGTACATTCAGGGAAAAAAATATTTGCTTTCATTCTAATTGAGATAAAGAAACTGGTGAAATTTTGGAGAAAATAAATTTGATAAAGGGTAAGGAAGGTCTTATGGAAAGGCCATGTAGAAGATTACTTTTTAAGATAATTTGGCAGGGGAATTCTGAATTGAGGAGATGGCACCTGAGGTGAGGAAGCACACCATGAGGAGAGGTGGAGAATAGCATCTCTCATAGAGAGAAAAGCCCATGTAAATACTACACAGATGTGAGAGCACAGAGGCCTTGGGAAAAGGGGGGCACACAGCTTCAGGAATGTGAGCTTTCGAAGGCTGGACTGGGTAGGGTGTTTTACACCAGCAGTCCCCGGCCTTTTTGGCACCAGGGTCTGGTTTCACGGAAGACAGTTTTTCCTTGGACAGGGAGGAGGGGAACGGTCTGGGGATGAGTCAAGAGCATTACAATTACTGTGCACGTTATTCGTGTTTTTATTGTATCAGCTTCACCTCACATCATCAGACATTATATCCCCAGAGGTTGGGGAGTGAGGTGGGCGGCTGTTTGAAGATTGAATCACTGAATGGCATAATTTAATCTAATCTGTAAGGCTGCTGCTTGGGAAAAAAAGACTCTAGCCAGATGAGAGAGCAGCATAGTGAAAGCAGTGGAGACTGTTGCAATAACCCAGAAGATAAGGGAAGAAAGGAAGACAGTCTAGTGGAGAGATGTGAAGCGGTCAACTCTGAATACTTTGTTGGAAGTCAAGCCTGTAGGACTGGCTGACAGGGCGGTTATGGGCCGTAACCTACAGAACAGAGTCAAGATGACACCGGTCAGCCTGACCAAAAGCCTTGAGCTCACCCTTGCCTCCACACTTCCCTTTCCCCTTCTGTGCTTTGTGGTCCACCTGACAGCATTTCCCTAAAGATTGTTTCTGATCGTGCATCAGAAACTGCTGTTGGTGTTGGACCCATGCAGTAACCTGTCATTCCTCCTCCCCAAAATGGGACCATGAACTAATCCCCCCAACATTCACACACACACATGTGCACACACACACATACACACACACACACTTTCACAGTTCCCTGCATCCTCTGCCTCCTCAGCAGGTTCTGAATTTCTTTCCAAACCTCTCAGGTCTTGCCCTGATCCCCTTTATGCTGCATTACATCAGGGGTATAGCGAGAGTCAAGAATCTACACATTTAAAACCAGACTTGGCCAACTAACATTACAATCAGTCTCCAATTTGGGGACTGCATTTATCACTCAGAAACAGGCAAATGGAGAACAGTGACTCAAAGCTAAGCAACTGCTATACAATAAATGGCCTTTAAACGTGTGAGTTTACATATGAACTTCTAGTGGATAGACTTCTAACTTGAAAGCATGCACTAGTCATAATCAGTTTTCTTGGTATTCCTTCCATCCATGGTCTGGCTATACTGAGCTTAGAGGGGGTTGAGAGATAATGGGGAGCACATGTATACCTGTGTTGGATTCATTTTGATATTTGGCAAAACTAATACAATTATGTAAAGTTTAAAAATAAAATAAAATTTAAAAAAAAGAATTAAACAGAAAAAAATGAGTAAATAAAAAATAAAATGAAAGTTAGCCATAACCTACATTTATATAGTATTGAACATCATTTATTAATATTAAAATGTTTGGATGCCCATCTTGTTTGTGCAATATTTGTCCCTTTAAAATACTAGTTTAGTATTATTGGCAAGAGTCAGGTTTTTCCAACTAACAATTTGTTAAATTGCAGAATGAGAAATGAGAACCTTAGGGATTCCTGTAATTTGTTAATAGTTTAATTTGATTTGGATTGGCTAACATATATCACGATGGTGTGATCACTCACCTAGAGCCAGACATCCTGGAATGTGAAGTCAAGTGGGACTTAGAAAGCATCACCACGAACAAAGCTAGTGGAGCTGATGGAATTCCAGTTGAGCTATTTCAAATCCTGAAAGATGATGCTGTGAAAGTGCTGCACTCAATATGCCAGTAAATTTGGAAAACTCAGCAGTGGACACAGGACTGGAAAAGGTCAGTTTTCATTCCAATCCCAAAGAAAGGCAATGCCAAAGAATGCTCAAACTACCACACAATTGCACTCATCTCACATGCTAGTAAAGTAATGCTCAAAATTCTCCAAGCCAGGATTCAGCAATATGTGAACTGTGAACTTCCTGATGTTCAAGCTGGTTTTAGAAAAGGCAGAGGAACCAGAGATCAAATTGCCAACATCTGCTGGATCAGGGAAAAAGCAAGAGAGTTCCAGAAAAACATCTATTTCTGCTTTATTGACTATACCAAAGCCTTTGACTGTGTGGATCACAAGAAACTGTGGAAAAATTTTCAAGAGACAGGAATACCAGACCACCTGACCTGCCTCTTGAGAAACCTATATGCAGGTCAGGAAGCAACAGTTAGAACTGGACATGGAACAACAGACTGGTTCCAAATAGGAAAAGGAGTACGTCAAGGCTGTATATTGTCACCCTGCTTATTTAAATTCTATGCAGAGTACATCATGAGAAATGCTGGGCTGGAAGAAGCACAAGCTGGAATCAAGATTGCCGGGAGAAATAACAATAACCTCAGATATGCAGACGACACCACC
>NW_011494783.1:3827194-3828176 GCF_000754665.1 Bison bison bison
GAGAGTCCCTTGGACTGCAAGGAGATCCAACCAGTCCATTCTGAAGGAGATCAGTCCTGGGTGTTATTTGGAAGGACTGAGGCTAAAGCTGAAACTCCAGTACTTTGGGCACCTCATGCGAAGAGTAGCCTAATTGGAAAGGACTCTGATGCTGGGAGGGATTGGGGGCAGGAGGAGAAGGGGACGACAGAGGATAAGATGGCTGGATGGCATCACCAACTCCATGGACATGAGTTGGAGCGAACTCTGGGAGTTGGTGATGGAGAGGGAGAGCTGGTGTTCATGGGGTCGCAAAGAGTTGGACACGACTGAGCAACTGAACTGAACTGAACTGAACATTATATAATACCTGGAATTCATTTTTCTTTTATTGCTTTTAAATGCATTCGTTAATTTTTATTTTATGTTTTTCCTGTGTGCTTTTATTCTTTCACCCTGGTTCATTGTTACACATGATTGTTTTTCTCTTAGCAACTTCAAGGAGTTGGTCTTTCCTTCAGTTCAGTTCAGTTCAGTTGCTCAGTCGTGTCCGACTCTTTGTGACCCCATGAATCGCAGCACGCCAGGCCTCCCTGTCCATCACCAACTCCCGGAGTTGACTCCAGACTCAGGTCCATCGAGTCAGTGATGCCATCTAGCCATCTCATCCTCTGCCGTCCCCTTCTCCTCCTGCCCCCAATCCCTCCCAGCATCATAGTTTTTCCAATGAATCAACTCTACGCATGAGTTGGCCAAAGTACTGGAATTTCAGCTTTAGCATCATTCCTTCCAAAGAAATCCCAGGGCTGATCTCCTTTAGAATGGACTGGTTGGATCTCCTTGCAGTCCAAGGGACTCTCAAGAGTCTTTCCAACACCACAGTTCAAAAGCAGCAATTCTTCAGCACTCAGCTTTCTTCACAGTCCAACTCTCACATCCATACATGACTACTGGAAAAACCATAGCCTTGACTAGATGGACCTTTGTTGGCAAAGTAATGTCT
>NW_011494783.1:3828276-3836074 GCF_000754665.1 Bison bison bison
AAAACCATAGCCTTGACTAGATGGACCTTTGTTGGCAAAGTAATGTCTCTGCTTTTCAATATGCTATCTAGGTTGGTCATAACTTTCCTTCCAAGGAGTAAGTGCCTTTTAATTTCATGGCTGCAGTCACCATCTGCAGTGATTTTGGAGCCCGAAAAAATAAAGTCTGCCACTGTTTCCACTGTTTCCCCATCTATTTCCTATGAAGTAATGGGACCAGATGCCATGATCCTCGTTTTCTGAACGTTGAGCTTTAAGCCAACTTTTTCACTTTCCTCTTTCACCTTCATCAAGAGACTTTTCAGTTCCTCTTCACTTTCTGCCATAAGAGTGGTGTCATCTGCATACCTGTAGTGAATTGACCTAGAAATTTTCTCAATTATTAATTTCTTTAAAAGAATTTGGTTGTTCAAAAACAACCACTTGCCATAAAAATATTAGATCAATATTTGCTATTCTAAGCAAATTATTTTCCCCACTTTAAAAAAATACATTTTAAAGCCATTTCTTTCCATTAGGAGAATGTAAACATGAAAAGACGTTTCCTTTTCAATCCAATTCCCGAAGAACTTTTGTTCATTTTAGCTTGTTTTCCAATTACATGCATAAAAGAAAAGGGCACAGAAAAGGAAGGGAATTGCACAGTGAAATTAAATATATTAACCGAATCAGAAACTCTTTCTCTGTTGGAGATAAGAAAGTACTCAAAGCATAGCCCCCAATTCCAAAGAGCTTTTTATACCTCCTAGAAATAAAATTGATGAGAACTATGATTTGGGCTAATTATCATCAGAAACATTGTGATATTCTACATGTCCTTGCCTTTTTCTGGCACTTAAGAGACTTGCCTTGGGAATATTCATATTTAAGAGAGAATTGTAAGTCGTTTTCCAAAGGAGAAAAAAAATCATGAAATTATAAAAACTCTTTGACTTGCAGAAATTGTCTTAACCTTATGACTATTTATTGTTGTGACTCTGGATTTTTTTTAAGGTCTTTTCCTCCTTGTATTAATTTTGTTATTTTACAATCACTACACTCAAAAGCATAATGTTTTGACTGTGGAAATAACACAGTTAACTCTATAAGTATGTAAACTGAATATGGTTTTTTGTATATCTCTTTTAGAAATTATTTTCTGTATCTAAAATGCTTTTAAGCTGAAAAAACTTTGCAGATTTTAAAACTGTGGTGACTTGTATGTCTCATGCAAATATGAGATATGTGCTTTAGGTTATTATTTGGAGAACATAATATTTCTACAGATTACCCTATTCTGTTGATTTTACAATGCTTTACCAAAAAAGAAAAAGACATTTATACTTTTTTTCATGAATAATGTGTCAGTTCAGGTGCTTCGAGAAACAGATGTTAAGGCAGAATTAGATACTGAAAGATGTACTGAGCAAAATGTCTCTAAAGGACAGAGGAGTAAAAGAGGACGTTGTTTAGTCGTTGTTTAGTTGCTAAGTCATGTCTGACTCTTTGTGACCCGGTGGACTGTAGCCCATCAGGCTCCTCTGTCCATGGGATTCTCTAGGAAAGAATAATGGAGTGGGTTGCCATTTCATTCTCCAGGGGATCTTCCTGACATGAAGGAGGAAGAGGAGGTCTGATACCTGAAGAAAGAGTGAGGGAGAAGGAGGACTGTGTAGGCAAAAGTCCAGATTGTGGCAAAGCGCTGAGACAGTGTCAGCCAGAGTTCTTGAAAAAATACTGTTAGAGTCCCACATCCATCACAGATGGCCTGACTCTGGTTCTCTTGCTCTTCCCAGTACTTAACTGGGGTAGCCTGAGGGAGCATGGCCTCATCAGGAGAACATCTGTGGACCTTAATTAGACTAACCAACTCTGCTCATCAAACAGGAAGGGAGACATGACCGGCACCTGGGTGATCTTGGGCACTCAAGTTATTGATTAATGATACACGTAAGTAAAAAAGATAATTTTAGAAAGTTCTCCCATGAACTTTTTTCTAAACCAGAGAGAAATTTTATTTTGTTGTCTAATAAAGTTGCTATTTCTATCCACATTCCTAATTTTCTATGGCCAAACAAATAGAAGAAATGAATTCAGGTACTTGTTTTTTTTTTTTTTTGTTTTTAACTATGGAAAATTCAAGTAATAATATTCCTATATGTGCAAAAACGAAACCAAAATGGAATCCAGTGCCTATAATTGTGCTGGCAGGCTACAGTCCATGGGGTTGCAAGAGTCGGACGTGATTTAGCAACTAAACCACCAAATTGTTTATTGTATTTGCCTCCTTGTTTTATTATTATTTTTTCTTTTAAGCAGTCAGTTATTTATATGTAAACTTTCCTTTTGAACTTGAAAGTAAGTTCTTTCTGGGTGTGTAGTTGTTTTTTTCTTTTCTTTTTTCCCATTATTGAGTTTTTAAAGAAGACCGCAGACTTAAACTAGTGTTTCCAGTCTGGCTTATCCAACAAGTAGCTAAGTAGGGCATTTGCTAATTTCTCACCTTTTTTTTTTTTTTTTTGGTGAAGGAAATGGCAACCTTTTGGGTTCCCACTTGCCTATGTTAGCAATTAGCTATCCCTCAAATAATTAGGAATTGCTATCAACTTCCCAAGGGAAGTTTAAGTATTAAGGAATTTGTAAGGCACTCTGCCTTTAAGACCCTAAAATATGACGAATCTCTAAGGTTAAAATTTCAAGTCTTCTCTGATATGGGAAGTGGGGTTGAAAATGTGAGAATTTAAGTCAAAGACCTTCCAAATAATATTCATCTCAATCAAATTCAGTGTCTAGCCCTTAAATTATATCATTCCTAATACCTTTCCCATCAAGACCTTCCTGCTGCTGCTAAGTCGCTTCAGTCGTGTCTGCCTCTGTGCGACCCCATAGACGGCAGCCCACCAGGTTCCTCCGTCCCCGGGATTCTCCAGGCAAGAATACTGGAGTGGGTTGCCATTTCCTTCTGCAATGCATGAAAGTGAAAAGTAAAAGTGAAGTTTCTCAGTCGTGTGCAACTTTCAGTGACCCCATGGACTGCAGGCTACCAGGCTCCTCTGTCCATGGGATTTTCCAGGCAAGAGTACTGGAGTGGGGTGCCATTACCTTCTCCACAAAACCTTCCTAAACCTTTCCAATATCTAGGTCCTCTGACCTTCCTTCCCTGCAATTAACACAATTAGTGCCAAAAATAATAAGTGCTAAAAATGCTATAGCATCATTGCTTCAGTGAATCTAATCTCTAATGACAAGAACACTCACTCTTATTTCATAGAGGCCTGAGGTTGGGTGGAAACCTCTGCTTTCACAGACTGTTAATGAATCAAACAGTGAGCAAATATGAAATCTGAATGAAGATGTTCTCTGCCAGCGATGCTCTATGTGATGTTACTATTGGGAAAATCTAGACACCCCAGAAAGTCATCAATAGAACAAAATTCTTTAACATCTTCAGATTTCTTTTTTTCTATTATCTGTGGGTTATTGAACAAACTAAGTACTGTGACTCCAGAATTCAATGTGTATACATGGTTTTAGGTTTCAGTTCAGTTCAGTTCAGTTCAGTCGCTCAGTCATGTCCGACTCTTTGCGACCCCATGAGTCGCAGCACAACAGGCCTCCCTGTCCAATACAAACCTCAATACCTGAGACCTCCAACTGTCCATCACCAACTCCTGGAGTTGACTCAGACTCACGTCCATAGAGTCAGTGATGCCATCCAGCCATCTCATCCTCTGTCGTCCCCTTCTTCTCCTGCCCCCAATCCCTCCAACCATCAGAGTCTTTTCCAATGAGTCAACTCTTCACAAGAGGTGGCCAAAGTACTGGAGTTTCAGCTTTAGCCTCAGTCCTTCCAAAGAAATCCCAGGGCTGATCTTCTTCAGAATGGACTGGTTGGATCTCCTTGCAGTCCAAGGGACTCTCAAGAGTCTTCTCCAACACCACAGTTCAAAAGCATCAGTTCTTCGGCAGTCAGCCTTCTTCACAGTCCAACTCTCACATCCATACATGACCACTGGAAAAACCATAGCCTTGACTAGATGGACCTTTGTTTAGTATGTCAAAGAAAAGAATATTTGAAGGGCATAAAGCATATGTAAAGGGAGACTGGCTCCTGGAAAATTTGTTGTTAATGTTGTATGTGGAAAAAAAAATTGAAAGATCAAAAGAGAAAGAAGTTTTAGTTCTTCAGGGAGGAAATCCAAGTAATCAGGCTGAGTGAAGCTGAGAGGTAAAAACCTGTCAAGTCAGAGCTTAGAAGAAATAGAAGTAGTTCTACTGTTTGCCAGGCTGGTGCAAAGTTAACCACTGAATCAAGTATGGGTAAGTAGTGAATTTGTATATTTGTTAAGGTAATACATGATTTAGAACAAGCTCTCACAACTTAATGAGCCTAAGAATATTCTAGAGTGCTTTTTATAAAAGAGTTTAAGTGTTGGTAAAAATTTAATTCAGTAGGTCTGAGGTAGGGTCCAGAAATCTGCATTTTAGTCAAGCATCCAGGTAACTTTTTTTTTTGTCTTAACTACTTTATTAAGATATAATTCATATACCATAAAATTCACTGTTTAATGTATGCAATTCATGCTTTTTAGTATATTTGCAACATTGTGTAAACATCATCACAATCTAATTTTTGGTCATTTTCATGGCCCCAAGTAAAAGTCCCAAATTCATCAGGAGCCACTCAGCATTCTCCTAGAATACCCCCAGCCATAGGCAACTACCAATCTACTTTTTGTGTTTAGATTTGCCGATTCTGAATATTTTACATAAATGGAATCACATAGTCAATTGTCTTTTATGACTGGCTTCTTTCCTTTTGGGCTTCCCTGGTGGCTCAATGGCACCCCACTCCAGTACTCTTGCCTGGAAAACCCCATGGATGGAGGAGCCTGGTGGGCTGCAGTCCATGGGGTAGCAAAGAGTTGGACACGACTGAGCGACTTCCCTTTCACTTTTCACTTTCATGCATTGGAGAAGGAAATGGCAACCCACTCCAGTGTTCTTGCCTGGAGAATCCCAGGGACGGGGGAGCCTGGTGGGCTGCCATCTCTGGAGTCACACAGAGTCGGACACGACTGAAGCGACTTAGCAGTGGCTCAGATGGTAAAGAATCCGCCTGCAATGTGGGAAACCTGGGTTCCATCCCTGGATTGGGAAGATCCCCTGGAGACGGGAATAGCTACCCATTCCATTATTCTTGCCTGGAGAATTCCATGGACAGAAGAGCCTGGCACGCTATGGTCCACGGGGTCAAAAAGAGTCGGAGTCAGAGTCAGACGTGACTGAGCAACTTTCACTTTTTTCTTTTGTTTAGCATAATGTTTTCAGCATGTGTTCAATTATAACATGTATAAAATATTTTATTCCTGTTTATTTGCAAATAGTATTATATTCTATATTACATTTTATTTATCCATTCATCAATTGATGTGACTTTGGATTGTTTCCAGTTTTTGGCTATTATGAATGGTGCTTTTGTGAACATTTGCGTATAAGATTTTGCATGCACTTATTTTTCTTTCTTTTGAGTGTATGCTTAGGAATGAAATTGCTGAGTTATATAGTAGTTCTATGTTTAATATTTTGAGGGATGGCTGGACATTTTCCTGGGTGATCTCAGTGCCTGTAGTTTTCTCTCTGCATACTTTGAGAAATACTGATTTAGGCAATGATTTGGGGTCAATGCAGGAGGAAAAGAGAGATTTATTGGATTCTGATAGTCAAAATCCTAGACTCCATAAAATGGAGGCTAAAATTAGAAGAGAGGAAAATTCAGCATTAGAAAATAATAAAACACTGTGTAATGATGCGAATCTAATCTCATCAACTGGAAAATTAGAAATACAAAAGAAAAAATTGGGGAGAAATGATAAATCAAAATTAAAGAAGATTTTTATATGGATAGAAACAACTTCTAAAATTAAATAGAAATGTTTTGTAAGGTGATTGTATGAAGAAAGAGAGAAGGACAAAGTGAATCTTAGTAAAATTTAATTCATAAAAGCAAAGCAAAGTTTTACAATATTGTTGAATTTTAAAAGGGAAAATTTCCATAGGTTTCATGGAAGATATGAGACCTGAATTAAGTTGTTGTTGATGTTGTTTAGTCAATAAATGATGTCTGACACTTTTGCAATCCCAGGGACTGTAGCCCCCTAGGTTCCTCTGTCCATGGGATTTCCCAGGCAAGAATATTGGATCAGGTTGAATCAGGTTGCCATTTCCCTCCCCAGGGGATCTTCCTAACCCAGGGATCAAATCCAGGTCTCCTGCACTGTAGGTGATTTCTTTACCACTGAGCCACCTGGGAAGCCCTGAGTTAAGTCACCTAAAAACAAATACAAGAAGGTGCAGAATGGGAGAGAGAAAATACAGTTTGTTGGGATTATTTTTAAAAGTACAAATGGACAAAATAAAATTATTTTAACATTAATTGTGTATTTTTATTGTGAAAATTGCTGATAAAATTTTTATTTAACAAAACTTGTTTTTTGCCCATTGGTGGACAGATACTGCTTCCTGAAATAGGATATCCATAAACACAGCGTGTCAGATAGATTTAATAAAAGAAGGCTTTTACTGAATCAAGAATTTCAAAAATTTTAGTCAATTATACTTCTTAAAAAATTTTAAGTATATATACATTTTTATCTGAAGGGAAGTTAATTTTTGAATATATGTAAAACCGTCTAATGGTAACTATCAGTTAAATGTATTTTTTCTTTGCATGTTCATGTGAGTAATGTTAAATGTAGGATTTCTATATTGTAAAAAATACAGCAATAAAAATATTATCTTTGGATAGAAAAAAAAAAGAAATTCAAGTGTATTAGGATAACATTCAGCAGTATTTGACAGAAACTCAACTGATTACTGGCTTAAACAGTCTGAAAGGGCTAGTATGATCTTTGTGGTGTTGAGAAATGTGGATTCTTCTGTCTCAGGCATCATCAAACCTTTTGCTACTGAACCTAATTTGTGTCTGCTCACCTGGGTGCAGTAAAGTCACTCGATTGACACTGGGTTGTGATGAAAGGAAGCACAATGTTTACTGCAGATGCCGGGCAAGGAATCTGCGGAGCTAATGCTAAAAGACCTGGATTTCCCAAGGGGTTTCAGGGAACGTGTTTCAAAGGCAGGATGATCAGCTTGCGCACAGTTCTCTGACTGGTTAACAGTAAGGTAGCAGGTGTCCTTGGGGTTAATATCATCAGTCCTCAGGCTCCAGCCAGTATGGGTGCTCTGTGCTTATGGTCATCATGCAGTTAACTTCTTCCATCTGATGAGAGTTTTAATGTCTGCAGAACAACTCAGAAATCCACATCAAACTGTTATCTATGTCCTTCAGGGAGGAACTAAAGAGTCTGTGACTCTATATGGCTGATTTATCAGTTAAATTGTTAGCAATTCTCCTGACCCAACTATTGTTTTTCTTGTGTTGTTACTATATGTTCACATTCTTTCAATCATTAATTCTTGAGCCATCCTTTTGTGGCTCAGGGAAGGCCTGGAATACTAAAGCATGTCTACAAGTGAGAGGCAGAGGAGGTGTGGGGAAGTCTATTCTGGGAAGGCTCCATAGGGTCTTGTTCAGTTCAGTTCAGTCACTCAGTTGTGTCCAACACTTTGGGACCCCATGAATCACACCATGCCAGGCCTCCCTGTCCATCACCAACTCCCAGAATTTACTCAGACTCATGTCCATCAAGTCGGTGATGCCATCCAGCCATCTCATCCTCTGTCGTCCCCTTGTCCTCCTGCCCCCAATCCCTCCCAGCGTCAGGGTCTTTTCCAATGAGTCAACTCTTCACATCAG
>NW_011494783.1:3836174-3836888 GCF_000754665.1 Bison bison bison
TATCTAGGTTGGTCATAACTTTCCTTCCAAGGAGTAAGCGTCTTTTAATTTTATGGCTGCAATCACCATCTGCAGTGATTTTGGAGCCCAGAAAAATAAAGTCTGTCACTGTTTCCATTGTTTCCCCATCTATTTGCTATGAAGTGATGGGAATGGATGCCATGATCTTTGTTTTATGAATGTTGAGTTTTAAGCCAGCTTTTTCACTCTCCTCTTTCACTTTCATCAAGAGGCTCTTTAGTTCCTCTTCATTTTCAGCCATAAGGGTGATGTCATATGCATATCTGGGGTTATTGATATTTCTCTCTGCAATTTTGATTCCAGCTTGTGCTTCATCCAGCCCGGCATTTCACATGATGTACTCTGCATATAAGTTAAATAAGCAGGGTGACCATATACAGCCTTGACATACTCTTTTCCCAATTTTGAACCAGTCTGTTGTTCCATGTCCAGTTCTAACTGTGCTTCTTGACCCGCATACAGATTTCTCAGGAGGCAGGTAAGGTGGTCTGGTATTCCCATCTCTTTAAAAATTTTCCAGTTTGTGGTGACCCACACAGTCAAAGGCTTTTAGCGTAGTCAATGAAGCAGAAGTAGGTGTTTTATTGGAACTTTCTTGCTTTTTCTATGATCGAACAGATGTTGGCAATTTGATCTCTGGTTCCTCTTCCTTTTCTAAATCCAGCTTGAACATCTGGAAGTTCTCGGTTCATG
>NW_011494783.1:3836988-3838687 GCF_000754665.1 Bison bison bison
GAAAAATAAAGTCTGACACTGTTTCCACTGTTTCCCCATCTATTTGCCATGAAGTGATGGGACCAGATGCCATGATCTTCATTTTCTGAATGTTGAGCTTTAGGCCAACTTTTTCACTCTCCTCTTTCACTTTCATCAAGAGGCTCTTTAGTTCTTCTTCACTTTCTGCCATAAGGGTGGTGTCATCTGCATATCTGAGGTTATTGATAATTCTCCTGGCAATCTTGATTCCAGCTTGTGCTTCTTCCAGCCCAACATTTCTCATGATGTATTCTGCATATAAGTTAAATAAGCAGGGTGACAATATACAGCCTTGATATACTCCTTTTCCTGTTTGGAACCAGTCTGTTGTTCCGTGTCCAGTTCTAACTGTTGCTTCCTGACCTGCATACAAATTTCTCAAGAGGCAGGTCAGGTGGTCTGGTATTCCTATCTCTCTCAGAATTTTCCACAGTTTATTTTTCTTGCTCAGTTACACTTTTTTCTTAAGAGTAAAAATTTTAAGCCTTGTGAGCCGTAGGAACTCTGTCCCAGCTATTTAATTATGCTATTGTAGCATGGAGACAGTAGATGATATGTAAACAAATGGGTGTGGTTATATTCCAATGAAACTTTATTTACAAACGCAGTGGTAGACTGGATTTATCCTGTAAGTTGTAACTTGACAATTCCATTACTTCTTTCTCATGGTTCAAGATGTCTTCTTAAGCTCTGGCCATCACATCCCCGTTCCAGACTGGGGAAAGAAAAAAGAAAGAGGAGTGGATCTTTTCTCCTTAAAAGCATTTCCTGAAAGGTACTTACGACACTTCTACAGACATCTGTCAACCAGAAATTAGTCACATAGCCATACCTAGTAGCACCACAGCCTGGGAAATGCAGCTCTGAAAGAAGCCATCCGCCCAGCTAAAAGGAAGGGACTTTATTACTCAAAAGATCTTACAAACAGAGAGTGGGGAAAGCTGGCAGCATATAACAAATGGAAATACCCATTTTCACCCTTCTTCTCATATATAGAGCATTTTTATGTGTCTTAAGTGAGAGAAAAATAAAATCTTATGTTACGGCATCCAACTTAGATCCACATTTTCTGAATAACTCTACATCAAAATTGTGGTCCAATGATATATAAACGAAAGACCTGATAGCTGCAATCTACATATTCCTCTTTTGAAAATAAAAGCATGAGAAACACAGGTGTCACTGGTCCATAGCAATTTGCAAATCTTATTAAAAAGAGACTGTTTTTCCAGTGCCCACCATGACGCAAGTTTTTCCTCTTTGAGAGGTTCCTCTTTGCCCACTTTTCCTACATGGTTGTATCTGGAAAGGTCATTAGTTTATGCCCTTTTGGTGGATTGCATGCATTCACAGCTGACTCCTGCGGATAGAGAGATTAGCTCCTAGGACTACTTTAGTCACTGAATGGGCATGACTTGAAGGCCATGCTTGTTTAATAAGGGAGTCAGTTTTGACTCTTCTATGCTCGATCTGTTTTTGTTTTAATTTAATTCTTGTTTGTTGCTGCTTTTGTTATTATAATCATACATAATGGCCTGCCTCAGAGAATCCTGCCCCTCTTCCTGACCCTTAAACTAAAGTACCTTTTTTAGCTTACAGGGAGATAATCTGACCCTGATGCTGCTGCTGCTAAGTCGCTTCAGTCGTGTCTGACTCTGTGCGACCCCATAGACAACAG
>NW_011494783.1:3838827-3839057 GCF_000754665.1 Bison bison bison
AATCTTAAAAGGAAGAGTAGAACTAAGACAAAAATAGGGAGATTATGCACAAACTTCAGACAGAGAAGAGATGCCATAAGAAGTTGAGATGGCAGAAAACCCATGAACTCTTACGTAACAATAGCCGAAAGTGTGTGTGTGTTAGTCACTTCAATCATGTCCGACTCTTTGCGACCCCGTGGACTGTAGCTCACCAGGCTTCTCTGCCCATGGGGATTCTCCAGGCAAGA
>NW_011494783.1:3839157-3859209 GCF_000754665.1 Bison bison bison
CCCTGCTTGAGGCTTGCCATTCTAGGAGATATTTACAAGAATTAAATGGTCTTTTTACTTGGTTTCCTCACCTTCCCCCATCTTTCATCTATAAAAGAACTGGCATCCAAACACCAATAGGATGGTTATTTTGAGACATTAGTCTGCCATCTTCTCAGTCAGCTGGGTTTCTGAATAAAGTCATATTCTTTGCCTCAACACCTCATCTCTCAGATTTATTGGCCTTTCCTGCAGTGAGCAGAGCAAGCTTGGATCCAGTAACACTTGTAGTTTCCTTTCAATGCCGTCCCCTCAAAAACACTGTGGTCTTATAATCTACTTTCTTGAAGGACATTCTGGGCACAAGTAACCATATCTAAATATCTGTTCTTGATGAAGTTTTAAGCTCAGTGACTCTGTTCTTTTACTTACTTACCTCTGTGTTCTGTCAGTTCCCAGTGGAGGCGAGCCACTCATATCTCTCTCTGAGAGCACTTGCTGATCCATCCTTTTGTTCTCTGTCCTCCTTTCAATTTATGTCCCCTTTCAAGCTTGAGGTCTTGAGAAAGAATAACCCTTTGTGACAATATCCTAAATCTGATTGTCACTGTGGAACTGTTTCCCACTTTCTAGTAGACAGCTCTTTTTGTTATAATATTTGTTCCTTTCATTTATGTGTTTATTTTTATTTATTTATTTATTATGTATAATAACAGGGTATTTGCAGAGTTCTGAGCATAGTTATATGGTTATATATTTGTATCAAGTATGAATTTAATCCTAGAGTGCATGTGTGCGTGGTAAGTCTCTTCAGTCATATCCTACTCTTTGTGACCTTATGGACTGTAGCCCTGCAGGCTCCTCTGTCCATGGGATTCTCCAGGCAAGAATACTGAAGTGGGTTGACATGCCCTCCTCAGTCCTAGTGTAACAAGCCCTAATCAGTAAGATACCTACTTCCCACAGGTTTTTGGGTGCCCCCCCAGCCTTACCCTTCCTTTACAGTGATAAAAGACATTGTGGGCTACATCTTTCCTTCCTTCTAAGGCTATCTCTCAGAGCTGTGGCTTATAATTTCTATGCTTTAGTTTACGATGATGGTTTCCCTGGTAGCTCACAGGGTAAATACAGGATACAATACAGGAGATTGCAATACAGGAGACCCGGGTTTGATCCCTGGGTTGAGAAGATCTCTGGAGAATGTTAGCAACCCACTCAGGTATTCTTGCCTGAAGAATTCCACGGACATGAGAACCTGGAAGGCTACAGTCCATAGGGGTCACAAAGAGTAGAATACGACTGAACAGCTAAAACTTTTTAGTTTAGGATACAATTTTTGTATTTGTTGAGGGTGCTTCTTGGAGTGTGTTTTTTGTTTGTTTACTTTTTCAAGTTCAAAAATTGAAGATTGTCCATCATTTTAGTCTGCTCAAAGAAGCAGAGAGCCCTTCCATTTCAAAGTGCTTTTACTTTTATCTCAGTCTGCCAGCTGGCTAGTCCTAGACCGAGTTCATCTCTCTCTTGAAGACTGCTGAACATAGCAAGAAGGAGCCAGTGCACATCAGCATGTAATTTTTTCCTAATTTTGCTCCTAATATTAAAAGCCTCAGTAGGCAACTGCTTTGCCTTTCAAGGAACAGCAGTTGACAATATGACCAAGTATTTTGCTACAAATAACAAAGGCCCCAGCTTTCCAAGCCTGCAATATCCCAGGCTTCAGGGCCCACTGCCTTCAGCAAGTACTTTCATGAACTTAGATTCTGTCACGCAGTAACATCCTATTTCTAAATATAGTATCAAGTACAGTATTCATTTGCATTAGGTTCTGCTCTGAGTGACAGAGTCTGCAATTAACAGAGTAGAGACTTACTTCTTTCTTCTATAAAAGAAGATAGAAGGTATACTCTGGAGTCACAGAGTCAGAAAGTCAGGCTTCTTCAATCTTTTAGCTTTACCACTCTCAACATTTAGTATCTGCCTTGTGGTTGCAGCTGTCAGTTTAAGATCTAGATTATTATATCCAAACTCCAAGCAAAAGCAAAGAGAAGAAAATGGGGGGGGGGGGGGGTCTGCCCCCCCCCGCAAGGTCACTCCCTAAAATTTCATATTGCTGCTGCAGCTAAGTCGCTTCAGTTGTGTCCAACTCTGTGCAACCCCATAGACGGCAGCCCACCAGGCTCCCCCGTCCCTGGGATTCTCCAGGCAAGAACACTGGAGTGGGCTGCCATTTCCTTCTCCAGTGCATGAAAGTGAAAAGTGAAAGTGAATTTGCTCAGTCGTGTCTGACTTCTAGCAACCCCATGGACTGCAGCCTACCAGGCTCCTCCGTCCATGGGATTTTCCAGGCAAAAGTACTGGAGTGGGGTGCCATTACCTTCTCCCAAGTTTCATATTACTACCTATGAACCACTGAATTGGCTGAAACTTACATGGTCAGACAAGGGAGACTGGTTAACTGGGTGCCCAGTTAAATGTCTGTTTGCAAGAGGGGGATAATAAATATTGAAGGGTAATTAGCAGTATCTGTAAAAACTCCTCTTTAAATATTAAACGTTTATTATAGTCTGTGTACCCAATTTTACTTAATAAAGTGATATCTACTATTATTATTCATTCCTTGGGTAGATTTTGAAAATCTGTGTATGGTTGTTTCATATAAAGATATTAAGTCTGGGAAATACATTTAAGTTGATTCATTTCTTTTCTAAGTTTTCAATTATCCATCATCCCTGCCTGAAGCTTTTTATAGCAAATGATTTATAGAAGCAAAATTAAATAGTTTTTTAAAAGCAATGGAATGTTCTCTGAAGAGAAAGTGTTAGTTGCTCAGTCGTGTCCAAAAGTATGTGACCCCATGGACTGTAGCCCTCTAGGCTCCTCTGTCCATGGAATTCTCTAGGCAAGAATACTGGAGTGGATAGCTTTCCCAAGTGGGTAGACCCGGACTGAAACTGGGTCTCCTGCATTGAAGGCAGATTCTTTACTATCTGAGCCACCCAAGAAGGCCAGAATATTCTCTAATCATGTATTTATCTGTCTGCTATTCCCTAGCATATTTCTCTTCCCTATAAAAAGTCTAATTCAATGAATTTCTTGTCTTAAATTAAAAGATAAGAGTTATTTGACTATTCCTCTAAATACCAGAATTTATTGAAATTAATGCTGCTTGCTATATAAGAGCTTTTTTCTTTTTTTTTTTTTTCTTTAGCTCAGAAAGTAAATGACTACATTTCTTAGTTTCATATGGTGAAAGTACAAGGGAAAAGGTGGATGTGATTCTGATTGTTTAGTCTGGAGAAATGGAAATTAAGGGACCAGAAAAACTGTCTTTGGATTTGGTAAACAGCTTATAGTTTGAAAAGAAGTGAGGCGTATCATACAGACAACATGACTTTAAGCTCTATGAGAGCAGGAAATACCCTTGGCTTTACTCATCTCAGAGTAGACAAATATGTCTCAGTGTCTGACATGTGGAAGGTGCTCAAATAAGGCTAATTAACCATATCATTAAAAATTACTGTTAGAAAATTTTATATTATTTTGTGCTAGAAGGCAATAGTGTGTTTTTAAAACTTTCTTTTGCACTTCTTTAGCTATTAAAAAGTATAAGATGCCATGCTATACCTTATATTTTTGTCTCTTACTGTGACATTGAACTGTAATTTGTAAGAAGGCAAGAATTTTCCTCAACGTGAACATTAAAGGTTACAGACGTAGTGTGGAACACCTTCGTATTTCCTTGATAAACATCTCTAGTTTTTCTTGTAAGAATTTCACTAACTCTTTCTAAAATGTACTTTTAGGTTTGAAGATTATATTATCCCTTGGAAAGATACATTTTCTAATGTATCATTTTTTTTTAAGAAAAACGATCTTTTATTTTTTTTAATTTTATTTTATTTTTAAACTACAATATTGTGTTAGTTTTGCCATATATCGAAATGAATCCGCCACAGGTATACATGTGTTCCCCATCCTGAACCCTCCTCCCTCCTCCCTCCCCATACCATCCCTC
Source organism: Bison bison bison (assembly GCF_000754665.1). Lineage (NCBI taxonomy): Eukaryota > Metazoa > Chordata > Mammalia > Artiodactyla > Bovidae > Bison > Bison bison. The sequence continues at coordinate 3,843,152 of NW_011494783.1, forward strand.
TGGGTCATCCCAGTGCACCAGCCCCAAGCATCCAGTAAGCTTCTGCACAACAAAGGAAACTATTAGCAAGGTGAAAAGGCAGCCTTCAGAATGGGAGAAAATAATAGCAAATGAAGCAATGGACAAACAACTAATCTCAAAAATATACAAGCAACTCCTACAGTTCAACTCCAGAAAAGTAAATGACCCAATCAAAAAATGGGCCAAAGAACTAAATAGACATTTCTCCAAAGAAGACATACAGATGGCTAACAAACACATGAAAAGATGCTCAACATCATTCATTATCAAAGAAATGCAAAAACGATCTTTTAAATTGCCTCTTTAAAAGACCCTGATGCTGGGAAGGATTAAGGGCAGGAGGAGAAGGGGACGACAGAGGATGAGATGGTTGGATGGCATCAGCAACTCAGTGGACATGAGTTTGAGTAAACTCTAGGAGATAGTGAAGGACAGGGAAGCCTGGCACACCGCAGTCCATGGGGCTGCTTTAGCAACTGAACAACAACAATGTTAACTATAAACTATTTTTTTCAAATACACTATTTATTAATTGTTTTTGTCAACAGCAACTTCATTGGCTAAACAAAGACACGTTTAGGCATTGTCCTTGTTTAACATAAGATAAAGAAGGTGGAGTGCCAAAGAATTGATGCTTTTGAATTGTGGTGCTGGAGAAGACTTTTGAGAGTCCCTTGGAATGCAAGGAGATCAAACTAGTCCATCTTAAAGGAAATCAACCCTGAATTTTCATTGGAAGGACTGATCCTGGGGCTGAAGCACCGATAATTTGACCACCTAATGGGAAACATCAAAGCAAAAGGAGAAGGGGATGGCAGAGGATGAGATGGTTAGATGGAATCACAGACTCAGTGAACACGAATATGAGCAGACTCCGGGAAGTAGTGAAGGACAGGGAAGCCTGGTGTGCTACAGTCCATGGGGTCGCAAAGAGTCAGACATGACTTGGCAACTGGACAACAACATATGTTGCATGAACAAAAGAATGGAAGAAAAGATAAATGAATGAAGAAACAGACAAAAGCATCATAGTTTCTCAAAACCTGCTAATTTTCCTTTTGTTGATCAGTTCAGTTCAGTCGCTCAGTCATGTCCAACTCTTTGCCACCCCATGGACTGCAACACGCCAGGCTTCCCTGTCCATCGCCAACCAGACAAGCTCTGAAAACCTCTAGGACCCCTGAGACACCAAAGCTTACTTGAAGAATCTTAGTATGTTTTTCTATTTAAAAACATACACACAACAGTAATATCCATTGAATTTTTACTTGTTCTAGAAACTATTCTAGGAATTTTACTTACCTCATAAATGCCCATAACAACCCTATCAGCTACCTTTATTATTATCCCCATTCAGCAGTTGAAATTAAGCCTCAAATTATATGATTTGCTCAAGTACCCTCACCTCTTAAGAGTTAGAATAGGAGGTGAGCCAAGGTTTGTCTGACTTTAAACACTAAATTCCTAATCAACATAATGTATTTGTTCATTGGAATGCCTGAACTTAGTTGGCATTTTCTTCGTTTCAAAGTTAAATTGTGATCACTGCTTTAAATACCCTACAAAGCATCCTTACATTATAACTTAAATTAAATAGATCAGATCAGAATAAAAGTTCTAAACAGTCATACTAACTATGTTGCTGCTACTGCTGCTGCTGCTGCTAAGTCACTTCAGTCATGTCCGACTCTGTGCGACCCCATAGAAGGCAGCCCACCAGGCTCCCCCGTCCCTGGGATTCTCCAGGCAAGAACACTGGAGTGGGTTGCCATTTCCTTCTCCAATGCATGAAAGTGAAAAGTGAAAGCAAAGTCGCTCAGTCATGTCTGACTCTTCGCAACCCCAAGGACTGCAGCCTACCATGCTCCTCCATCCATGGGATTTTCCAGGCAAGAGTACTGGAGTGGGGTGCCATTGCCTTCTCTGACTAACTCTGTTAGAAACCTCTAAAGACAAGGAGAGGTTCTTCCTGCCTTTATTTCAAGGCTCTCTGAAGTCTTCAATGATGAATGTGTGTTATATTTTCTTTTACTGACTTTTCTCATGTTATTTAAAGGAATGAGACATTTACATACAGATAAGTACTTTAAAATTTGTGTTGTGTGATTAGTAGAGTTTTAGGAAAAAACTCTCTATCTTCCCAAGTTCTTTCCTTATTATCTCTTTCAGGATATTTTAAAATCTCCTATTATATGTTCTCTTCCATTAAGGAATTAAAAGCAGTTGTAGAAATGTAAATCAGTCCTAAAAGGTTGACACATTAAGACATTTTCAGCCATCAACACCTCAGCATGAACTGGCTGATCACAAAGAAAAGGATCTGGGGAGAATTAACTCTAAGAAAAACATCAAAGTCTAATAGGCCTGAAAAAGCTGGAGCTTATGAAAGATATCAAGAGACAATTTTTAGAGGAAAAAAAAAAACTTGAATATATAGAAGATGAGTCAGGATGAGAATGTGGTTTTAATGAAAGAAGCAAGGCGGGTTATTTCACTCTTGTTTACTTTAGTGTTCTTTCATAAGGAAAATGGATTTCAAACTAGAAAAGGACAAAGAAGTATCAAAGAACACTGGAATCTAAAATCAGCAAAGGAAAGAGAAACTTCTAGTTGCCTTTAAGAAGAGCTTTTAGCAAAGGATGCAGATCAGTGATATAAACTTCAACTTTCCGTTAATAACAAAACCTTACATTCTGTGCATTTGGCAGTTAAAATAGTTGAGTTGTGATCTCATCATGGATGGTCTCTCAGTTACAGATGCGAATGGTGGAGGCTGCTATGGGTGGTCATTTATAAAGTGGGGCAGGACAGAGTCCAGGAAGGAAGTTCCTTCCTTCCATAGGGCAGAGGAGGCCTCACTTTACTCTTTGGAAAAATTATAAAAAATTGATTATTAAACTGATGGTTTATCCATATGACAGTCATTCAGTCATGTCCAACTCTACAGTCCATGGAATTCTCCAGACCAGAGTACTGGAGAAGATCACTTCTCTAGGGGATCTTCCCAACCCAGGGATCTAACCCAGGTGTCCAGCATTGCAGGCGGATTCTTTACCAGCTGAGCCACCAGGGAAGCCCAAGAATACTGGAGTGGGTAGCCTATCCCTTCCCCAGGAAATCTTCCCAACCTAGGTATTAAACCAGGGTCTCCTGCATTGCAGGCTGATTCTTTACCAATGGAGCTATCACTTGGCAATTAATGAAACAATCAAGAATCTTACTATTAAAAAAAAAATGCTCCAGGACTTTTTGTTGTTGTAGTTTTTGATAGGACTGATAAATTGAAAGATCAAGTGACTTTCATTGACAAGTGATAGTCAGTGGAGGAGAATTTCTGTTTCTTGTACAGGTACACAACATTTGAACATTGCTACTAAAATAAGTCCAGGCTTCTGGAGTGTACTGTATCCTGCAGCTGTCTTGGGACGAAGATGGTTGAGAGCTGGATAGACAGTGTACCTTTTAACTGGATTTATTTTGGCAAATCTGTTATAACAGAATCTTGAGTTGAACTTTATTTTTTTATTTTTTTAAATTTAAATTTATTTATTTTAATTGGAGGCTAATTACTTTACAATATTGTATTGGTTCTGCCACACATCAACATGAATCCACCACGGGCATACACGTGTTCCCCATTTAAAATCTTCATTAGGTTCAGTAACTTTTCCTTCAGTGTGCAAATTTGAATCCAAAGAATCTGCCTGCAATGCAGGAGACCTGGGTTCAATGAGTGGGGAAGATCCCCTGGAGAAGGAATGGCTACCCACTCCAATATTCTTGCCTAGATAATGCCATGGACAGAGAAACCTGGTGGGCTACAGTCCATGGGGTCGCAAAGAGTCAGACATGACTTAGCAACTAACCGCCACCGCCATAATAGACATAAAGAGAAAAAGGAAAAGGGATGTAATGTCTTTACAAAGTTTTATGATTTCAACTTCTCCCTACCTTTCTTTACCTTGAAACTGTGTTCAACTTCACCCCACCTCTCTCCACCTCAAAACTGTGAGGATAAGTAAAGCAGCAGGTAGAGCAGCTGACAAATAACCGTGGTGCACTGGGAGTACAGAAGCTCCCAAAGGAGAGAGGATCAGAATCTGTGAAGTCTGTCAAGGGAGGCTCTAGAGATTCACCAAGATAAATAGAAACATCCCTTGTTGGTCACTGACCTGTAAATGCTCCAGCCTTTACTCCTCCTTCATCTCAGCTCCCCTGGGACTAAGCACTGATCAGTTCTCCAAGACTTTTCCAGGAGCATCCTCACATAGACGTGATCTTATCTGCTGCCTCAGTATCTCAAAAGTCCCCCAGCAACCATCTGGCTCTGCTGTTCTCATGAAACCTACCTGTCTTGGAGAGACTGTTCTCTGACCCTCTCTCCTTGATAAGGTCCATCATAAGGGAGGTGGCTTTGGCAATAGCTAGTGTGGAAATCTGCATAAGAAAAGGGAAAATTGTTTTTCACGCCAAGCTAAATATAAGTCTACAGAGAAATAATGCTTCTAAAATATAATATTCAGATGATATTATTCCATTTTAATGGAAGAGTCAAGACCATGTGAAACAATAGCTGTATTTTTCTCTACACTAGTTAAACCATATCTATTATACCATGGTCTATTCTGGGTGCCAAATTTTAAGAAAATTAATCCATTTGAATGTATCCAGAAGAGGACAAAATGGAAAACACTCTCTAAATTGCTTTTATATGATGAAAATATCCATAATGGCAATAAATTGGACAAAATTCCCTTCTGCTTTCTTTTCTAAAAGTGTGGGTCGTTCCATAGATTACTCAGCAAAAGCATGCATGACATCCAGAGAAGTTAAGCACTGCCAGGCAGCAATCAAAAAGTTTTAGCAGGGCCTCTCAGTCAGGAAAGAGAAAAGAGCTGAAAGAGGACTCTAATTCTAGTACAGTGATGATCCATCTGGGTTTAAAAAATCTTTTTGATAGATTTTTCACAAATGTTCCCATAATCATAGACTTAGGAGAGGTTGGCTTAAAATCATGCAGTTACCTGGATGCAGAATTCCTCAGTCTTTAACATGCAAATGTCTGAGTGACAGAGTCCCCCAAATTTGTTTGACCTTTAATTCACAGAATGTCTTGAACACTAGTGCTCCCCAGAAGACATTTTGGGAAAACTGATCTAGAAAGTAAAGAGAGGAGCAGAAAGGAGGAGTAAGAGGCAACAGTAGCCAACACACAAATAGTATAGTTTCCCTTTGTAGACACTAACTATACGAAAGGGTGTGTGAGTGAGTGAGTGAGTGTTAGTTGCTCAGTCATGTCCAACTCTTTTGCAATCCCATGGACTGTAGCCCGCCAGGCTCCTCTGTCCATGGGGTTCTCCAGGTCAGAATACTGGAGTGGGTTGCCATGCCCTCCTCCAGGGGATCTTTGTGACCCTGGGGACCAAACTTGGGTCCCCCACATTGCAGGCAGATTCTTTACCACCTGAGCCACCAGGGAAGTCGAAAGGGTGTAAAGCAGAAGGAAAAGGGTCTGGAGAGAAGACTCAATTGACATTAATGTTTAAGATCATCTGCAGAAGGTAAAGGTGAGTCTGAAGATATAGTTCAAAAATAATGGCAAAACAAGTATATAAGATGGTGAGCCTTCTTGTGATTTTGATTTAATGTAGTCACATTTTATATTTATTTGTGTGGATACATGTTAAGTTTACATAAAGGCATTATATGCATGATGCTGCTGCTAAGTCACTTCAGTCACGTCCGACTCTGTGTGACCCCACAGACGGCAGCCTACTAGGCTCCTCCGTCCTTGGGATTCTCCAGGCAAGAACGCTGGAGTGGGTTGCCATTTCCTTCTCCAGTGCATGAAAGTGAAAAGTGAAAGTGAAGTCGCTCAGTCGTGTCTGACTCTTTACAACCCCATGGACTGCAGCCTACCAGGCTCCTCCATCCATGGGAGTTTCCCCGAAAGAGTACTGGAGTGGGGTGCCATTGCCTTCTCCTATGCATGATGAGTAAGTACAAAAAATCATAAAATACATACCATTTATGTATATAAATATCAAATAAAATTAAATTGACATTGAGTGGGAGTGATTAAGCAGAATTTTCTTGAGGACTGTCCACAAAAAATAATTCCTTTTTAACAGTTTTCAATAATAAAAGAACTGAACCACTGCTGAAGGCAATACTAAATTTTACTCAATTAAAAAAAATACTTAGTTGTTCACTTTGGATAGATTATGAAACAACTATAATTGAGTTAGAAATAAATGCATTGGGACACTTTCTTAATTTTTATGCTGTATATTTTCCAAAATAAAGTGCTTAATATAGCCATCCTAATTCTTTATTTCTAAACCATAGTACACGTATTTCCTTATTAACTCCAATAAATAAATCTCTAGGTAAAAAGAGGTGGTAAATTTTAGCAAGTAGAAAATGGTAAAACATAGGTAGTCCTCTGACTACAGTGTAGCTACCTCTGTTAAGCACTTACAATGATATTTAGCCTCCCAGACTCCCAGGATGACAAAGATCAATCAGAGCCCTTCACATTGAAGAGGCTTTGGATCTAAGATGAGACTGAATTGTTTTTTGTAAGCCAGTGCTACCAAAAGCTTCAATGAGGCCATGTGCTAGAATTCCCTAAACTGCATTCTGTACTAAAAATTCTACCCTTTTATTCTTAGTCCACATCTTCACTTCTGTCTAAAAGAAAGACATGTCTGACTCTGGTCATCTCAAAGCTAATGTGCATGCTTAATCCAGTCTTCCTCATCTCTCTTCTGGGACATCAAATGGACTTACAATTAACCCCTCTGCCTCTTTCTTCCTCTCCATCTTTTAATATGCTCCAGTTTCCCTGATTCCACAAGTAAGCAAACCCAAGTAAACTGCAAATCATCTCTTGACCTTGCCCTTCCTTCACGATAATAGCCTCTTTCATTAATTAATGGGTGAAACTTTTTGAAAAAGTATTCAATATCTGTTGCCTGACCTTCTTCACTTGCCACTTGTTTGTTGGTGAACTATGTTCTGGCTCTTACTATCATCTCTAATAATAAAAACAATAAGCTAGTAAGAAGATAAAATGTTATTTGTAACCATAAATATGTTCTATAGAAGATGGAAACTGTTACACATTTGGCCTTTGCTTTTCCTGAAAAATCTTGATGGGTTTCCCTTTGGAGACAAGTCTGGGAGTGAATTAGTCTGCTCAGTTTTGAGATGCAGAAGGTAATCCTGGAGGAAAAGAACAGCAGAGGTGGGGAATGGAAGACTTCAGTGAGATGACAGAAGATAATACCTCCTATAATGCTATCCGTTCACTGTGATCACTAATTCTCCAGCAAATCTAACCAACTGAATGAAATGCTTGACTCCATAGGGGTGTTTGTGGCTTCCCTGATGGCTCAGTGATAAAGAATCTGCCTGCCAATACAGGAAATGCAGGTTCGATTCCTGGATTGGGAAGATCCCCTGGAGAAGGAAATGGCTACCCACTCCAGTATTCTTGCCTGATGAGTCCCATGGACAGAGACGAACCTGGTGGGCTACAGTCCACGGGGTCACAAAGAGTTGGATAAGACTTAGCAACTAAACAGCAGCAATGTTTCTTCAGTGCTTGTTATACCTAGCACCCATTGTATCTCACTTTATCATCACAATAATCCTGGGAAGTACCACATGTAATTGTCCCTATTCTACCTTTGAGGAAATTGAAGGTTAGAGAATTTAAGTGACTTGTTATGGATTAGAGAAAGCGGTGGGGCAGGAATTCATACTACCTTATCCTTAGTAGGTACTTGGTTTATATTAGTTGAGCTTAATTAGCTTGAGAGTTACTGTATATCTTAGTGAATTGGCTAATGAGTATATTCTTATTCTGGGGAAGGATACTTTCTTAAAAACTAATATACAAGGAAGGACTCATGCTGAGCTGATGCTTCTAATAGAATAACCTAGAAATCTATTATTATATTGTGGCGCTATCAGCATTAGTAAAAACTTTATTTGCTTTCTGTTTTCCTCATTTATGCTATGAATAAAGGGAATAGCCTTAGGAAAGTGATTTGCCTGTCATTTGATCTTTATGAAGAAATTACACATAATTAACTTATTTCATTTTTAGTAAGTTACTAATTAGATGGTTCATTGAGATTCCAAAGGATTAATCTTTTGGCTTCCAGCGTGTAAGTAAAAAAGAATCCACTATCATAGAGAAAACAAAATCATCAGGAGTTCTTGAGCCCCCGAAGAAAATAAATGATTGAACAAACGAATGGCAATGAGAAGCTTTAATCTGAGCATTTAAAGTGAAACAGAGACTGATGAAATCTTATGATCAAAGCAGTCAAATTAAAACAGAAATAAATTATTTATATAGCTGAGAGTAACATTTTATTTGTAATACTTATTTTTCTTAGAAATCAAACCCCATCATTTCAATTGTGTCATAATATTTTAGATTTCACAGCATGGATTACTCTACTTCTGTATTATTAAAGTAAATCTTATTGTTCCCAACATGGAACTTAACATTTAGTATCTAAAGGTCATTGCTGTATAAACGTTGAGATGAAAAAAAAATTTCACAGCTGTATCCCATTACACTTGTCAAAAAGCATGGACCTGAAGAGCAAAGAGCAGTGTGAGATGGCCACAGTGTGGAGCAGTGAGAGTGCTGAGTGATTGAATATCTCATAGTGGGGAAAATCTGATCCTGGGACATTTTGCCCACATTTTCATTTGAATCAGTGAGAATACAGACGTGTCGAGAATTAGGACTAAATTCAGTTTACTTGATGTGACCTCTGTTGAGTGAAAAAGACTTAATTTCAGGAGACAGATATGTTAGCTCTTGATCTTCAAGTGATTTTAATAATTATCATGATGATTTTGTTGTATATTATTTATAAGTAAAATCAAAGTGTGGATTCAGACTCATGATTGTTAACAGCCACCCACCATTCTCCAGAACTATGGAAACAGGCACAGCACTACTCCATAGAACCAACCATGGAGTTTCTCTCTTAATTCAACTATGAAATTGGCAAAATTTTATAATTAAATACTTGATCGGGTGTTATTATCAGCCAGATTTTTTTTAACCCCTTATTTTCCTAAAGTGTGTGTATATCTGGGACAGAGGCAATATAATCAACTGAAGAAATGGTAAAAATATTAAACCTTCTATTTGTATAAAATTTCTAGTTTTGTCTTTATATGAATATGTATGGTCTGGGAGTTGGTGATGAATAGGGAAGCCTGGTGTGCTGCAGTCCATGGGGTCACATAGAGTTGGACATGACTAAGCGACTGAACTGAACTGATAGTATTATGTAATTTACAAATAAAAATAAATTTAGTTCTTTTTTAGTCAAGAAGTGCAGTGTAAAAACTTAGTGGGAACCAATATTTTAACTGAGATCAACTTCAGAAAGGAAGTCCTCCCCATCAAAAGGAATTACTCTAAGGTCTGTTTACAAATTATCATGAAGTATCACATAGTGTCTATTGGAATTCCTTGATATTCCAGTCAGCAATTCTTATCTGAAATGAAATCTATATTGGGACCCACCATCTTCTTCAGAGTAAACTTTGTCATTGTGTGTTCAGACTTACATGTAATATTCAAAAGATGGCAAGTGGTTTCAATTAGGATTAGTTTGAGCACTAGAATTAAAAAAAAAAAATAACCCCATTCATCAATAAGATTATCTAAATATTTGACTCCTCCATGAGACCTTCTCAGTGCAAATTCTAGGTCTACATATCAAGAGGACTGACCTTGGCCAATTACATTTGAGAGAGCAGGTCACTGCTTTTCAATGGTTAATGTGGGGTTTGTATTTTCACTCTGGGTATAAGGCATAGGCTTGTTGGGAAGAAAGAGATTTCCCTTTCTACCTCTCTTGAGTTCTTATGGTTGGACTAATAATAACATTGACATGGTAGATTAAGAGAAAAAGAAATAGCTTTAAATCAGAGGTCTCATAGAAATAGGACTTAAAGGGGTGACCAGAGCAGGCAGCTTTTAAACTTTTGAGACAAGGAAGCAATAAATTTGAGAAGAATTGACAGGGCAGCTAACTTAGGTTTGCCTGTTTAATTAGTAAGGAATTTAAGCTCAGTTTGGACTTGGGTAGTAAATTAGTAAAGAAGTAACAAGATTTGTTTATATGGGCTTCTTGGCCCTGAATTCCCTGTCTCTGCTGATAAGGATGTCTTTCTGCCTCCTGATAAAGGGAGGGCACCTTTCACCGGGGATATTTATTTCTTGGTTTCAGGTAGACAGAGAGGAGCATCAGAGTGTTCCTCTTGTATTGGCCATTTCTTCAGTTCAGTTCAGTTCGGTCGCTCAGTTGTGTCCAACTCTTTGCGACTCCATGAATCGCAGCACGCCAGGCCTCCCTGTCCATCACCAACTCCCGGAGTTCACTCAGACTCACGTCCATCGAGTCAGTAATGCCATCCAGCCATCTCATCCTCTGTTGTCCCCTTCTCCTCCTGCCCCCAATCCCTCCCAGAATCAGAGTCTTTTCCAATGAGTCAAATGCCATTTGGGGGCATAATTTGGGGCAGCCCACCTTCGGGACCCAACAAGATGCAAAGCCTAAATATCAGCTCCCTTACCTTCAGGTGTGTATATCTCTTATAATCCCACCCATCACTCTCTTAATAGATGTTCATGACCTGTGTGTGTGTGTGTGTGTGTTCAGTTGCTCAGTCATGTCTTTGTGACCTGCCAAGGCTCCTCTGTCCATGGAATTTTCTAGGCAAGAATATTGGAGTGGATTGCCATTTCTGCTGGAATTGGTAGATGCTGTTTCCCTGTGATTTTCAAATTATAGGATGCTGGCTCATAGAAGCTCACTATATAGAAGTGTTAAAATCCCATCTCTAAAACAAAATATTAAGCTACTAGGCTAGTTTGGAATTTCCCAGCACATTTCGGGTGCCAGTCTTCAAACCAACTCCAATATGATTTCTGTGCAGAGGGAAATCTCAACTTGAAATTTTCAGTCTAAATATTTCTTTTCCCCACTGTGAAAAAATATGCAGAATCATAAGATTAGAGTGATCATCTAGTGACCTTTAAAAAACAAAGGGCAGTTCACTCTTTTTTTTTTTTAAAGAGTGCTCTTTATTGTTAAGTAAAGGCCTTCTCCATTGTTAATAAGTCAAAGGCGGTTCCATCACACAGCTAGCTGTTAGAATTGAAGTAATATGTTATTAAAGCCTATTAGATCAGCAAGCGTCTTTTCAAATTTTTAACAGTAGGATTTTAAAGTCTAACTTAAACTGAACATATTATAAAGAATAATTGCTGCTGCTACTGCTGCTAAGTCACTTCAGCCGTGTCCGACTCTGTATGACCCCATAGATGGCAGCCCACCAGGCACCGCCGTCCCTGGGATTCTCCAGGCAAGAACACTGGAGTGGGTTGCCATTTCCTTCTCCAATGCATGTAAGTGAAAAGTGAAAGTGAAGTCGTTCAGTCGTGTCCGACTCTTGGGGACCCCACGGACTGCAGCCTACCAGGCTCCTCCGTCCATGGGATTTTCCAGGCAAGAGTACTGGAGTGGGGTGCCATTGCCTTCTCCGATAAAGAATAACTAAGGCATCCCCAAAGAGACTTGTTTCATGCTAATCCACATTTCAAATCAGTGTTTCCATATACAGGAAAGAAAATAAAAACAACTCTATAAAATTCCCTTTTCTTTAAGTAAGGAGCAAATACTTTGTGATCATCAGTGTTTGTTGATGTGTGTGCATACAGATTTACACAAAGTGTCAAGGGATGCACACCAAACCGTGGATGGTGATCTCTGAAGAGGAAAGTTGGAGTGGAGGGGTATGCTCATTCTTGCCGTTTCCATTTTTGTATTGCTTGAATTCTTTTTCATGGACAACTTGTTTAATTAAACATTAATAAAATTAAAATCTAAAGTACTGTTAAGTGTCAAATATATTTTAAATGGTTCCCCCATGAAGAAATACAAAGTTTTTCATAAACATAATTTTATTATCATTGAAGTACATATAGTGAATTTACATTTAAATTAATAATTATTATTGTTAGAAAATAAGATAGTCCTTGTATTCAGAAAGCTAGCTAAAGTTTATCAAAGCAGGATATTTCATTTTCCTTTACAATTTGAAAATAGCTTTTTAAACCATTAAGCAAGTTAAGTTCTGTGTGTGTGCTTAGTTGTATCTGACTCCCTGCAACCCCATGGACTGTAGCCCTCCAGGCTCCTCTGTCCATGGAATTCTCCAGGCGAGAATACTGGAGTGGGTAGCCATTCCCTTCTCCAGGGGATCTTTCCAACCCAAGGGCTGAACCTGAGTCTCCTAAGTCTCCTGCATTGGCAGGAGGATTCTTTACTGTCTGAGCTACCAGGAAAGCCCTTCCTTTACAATTTAGTAACCATCATTTAATTAGCTAACTTACATGTTTTAAGTTTGGAAGGACTGATGTTGAAGCTGAAGCTCCAATATTTGGCCACCTAATGCAAAGAACAGATTCATTGGAAAAGATCCTGATGCTGGGAAAGACTGAGGTCAAGAGGAGAAGCGGTGACAGAGGATGAGATGGTTGGATGGCATCATCGACTCAATGGACATGCGTTTGAATAAACTCAGAGGGATAGTGAAGGACCCGGAAGTCTGGCATGCTGCTGTTCATGGGATCATAAAAAACTGGACACAACAACAAGTTTTAAGTATCTTTTTTTTTTTTAAGTTACATAATAGATCCAATGAATATGGCCTGATATGCAACTGTTATTCATGTTTATATCTTGTAAGTTATTTTTAAAATTTGTAATGCTGAGCCGTGAAAATTAGAGGAAAATTTTTATATCCAAAATCTAATTACTTATAGTACATTTGTTTCTTCTGGGTAGTTTTCCAGATAAATCAGTAGCTTCCCTGTTTTGTTATTATTTAGACCTCATTGTTCTGTAAATTTTAGGAAGCTGAACAGTAAATTTATCCAGGCAGGTCATCTGGGTGGCTAAAAAGGAACTGTTTCAATGAACACTTTGTGCTTTAAAAGTCCTCACACCCACAGACCCTGAAGCTGAACTTTATCGTCTGTTTAGAGGTAAGCACATCCCTGATGTCCCTCTCTGACCAGGTGAGCTCAATGAGACTGATACATGAAACTGAAAGACCCATTCATTACTCCATACTTTGTAATGTTTCTTCTTTTCATTGTTGGCCTGATTCAAAGGTATCTCCTTTTTATCTACTTGAGACTCTAAATTAGTATTCAATGGTATGAATAATATTGGGGAATCATTTTCATCCATGCCATGGCAAAGTCTGATAAGGTACTTATACTTTTGCGTATCCCAAGATGATTCTGCTCATTTTAAAAATGTCTTCAGTTCAGTTCAGTTCAGTCACTCAGACTGACTCTTTGTGACCCCATGAACCACAGCACACCAGGCCTCCCTGTCCATCACCAACTCCCAGAGTCCACCCAAACCCATGTCCATTGAGTCGGTGATGCCATCCAACCATCTCATCCTCTGTTGTCCCCTTCTCCTCATGCCTTCAATCTTTCCTGGATCAGGGTCTTTTTAAATGAGTCAGCTCTTTGGATCAGGTGGCCAAAGTATTGGAGTTTCAGCTTCAGCATCAGTCCTTCCAATGAACATCCAGGACTAATCTTTAGGATGGACTGGTTGGATCTCCTTGCAGTCCAAGGGACTCTCAAGACTCTTATCCAAACCACAGTTCAAAAGCATCAATTCTTCAGCACTCACCTTTCTTTATAGTCCAACTTTCACATGCATACATGACCACTGAAAAAACCATAGCCTTGACTAGACAGACCTTAGTTGGCAAAGTAATATCTCTGCTTTTGAATATGCTGTCTAGCTTGGTCATAACTTTCCTTCCAAGGAGTAGCGTCTTTTAATTTCATGGCTGCAATCACCATCTGCAATGATTTTGGAGCCCCCAAAAATAAAGTCAGCCACTGTTTCCACTGTTTCCCAAACTATTTGCCATGAAGTGATGGGACCAGATGCCATGATCTTAGTTTTCTGAATGTTAAGCTTTAAGCCAACTTTTTTACTCTCCTCTTTCACTTTCATCAAGAGGCTCTTTAGTTCTTCTTCACTTTCTGCCATAGGGGTGGTGTCATCTGCATATCTGAGGTTAATGATATTTCTCCCGGCAATCTTGATTCCAGCTTGTGCTTCCTCCAGCCCAGCATTTCTCATGATGTAGTCTGCATATAAGTTAAGCAGTCCAAGGGACTCTCAATAGTCTTATCCAACACCACAGTTCAAAAGCATCAATTCTTCAGCACTCACCTTTCTTTATAGTCCAACTTTCACATCTGTACAAGAGATCCAGTAAGCAGGCCATAGGTCACAGTATGTGGCTGGGCTAAAATTTGAAGTCAAGGTAGCTTACTCTTCCCTACAGATGGAATGTCCTTGCACTCAGTGAGCATCCAGATGCTGGACTTCTAGGTCCAGCCAATGTTCTCACCTCTGGCGCTGGAATATACTCCGCTGAGGTCTCCCTCTGACTTTCCTCTTGCCATTTCCCTTTTACTGGTAGACTTCTCCTGGCCTGTATTTATGCCACAGATAAAGGAACTACCCAGTAATTGTTTTTACCTGAATGTACAGAAAGCAATCTTCCATGCCACACATGTTACCCCTCAGAGGGTAGCTTCCCTTATCTCTAAGTTTGAAGTGTCTGCTCACTGGTGTCTTCCCACGCACAGCAAGCCTGTCTTATCCAATGTACTGAAAAGGAGCCAATGTTTTAGGACAGAAATGTATCCCTTATGTAAAATGTTACACTTCTAAACCATACACACATACACACACCCCATGACCTCAATCAGGTGGGTTAACCTTGTAGATGATTCTCAGTGGTTTAGGTTTCCTGTTCTGTAGGATACTCTTGAATCACATAAATCCACTATCTCAGCCATCACCTAGGCTTAAAGACAATAACCTTTGCTCTTATTGAGCAACCTATCTTGGTGGGCAAGATGTGTTGGACACCTCACCCATAATATCTTCTGTACTTGCAAAGTTTGAAGATTTTGTCAATTTCTGGTGCTAAGTGCTAAGACACTTCAGTCGTGTCTGACTCTTAGCAACCCCAGAGATGGCAGCCCACCAGGCTCCCCCGTCCCTGGGATTCTCCAGGCAAGAACACTGGAGTGGGTTGCCATTTCCTTCTCCAATGCATGAAAGTGAAAAGGAAAAGTGAAGTCGCTCAGTCATGTCCAACTCTTAGCGACCCCATAGACTGCAGCCTACCAGGCTCCTCCGTCCATGGGATTTTCTAGGCAAGAGTACTAGAGTGGGGAGCCATTGCCTTCTCCGTGTCAATTTCTAGGCATTGGATATTCCTCTGCAGGCCAACTATTAGAGCACTGAAACACTTCACACATTATGTTGTAAAGAAAAACAGTGATAATTGCATATGTTCTTTCAAATAATTAATTTTGGATGAAGTTTAAACTCCTATCATTTCACACTAATGTTCATAATTCCTTTCATATTTTAAGTGGTCCTGCTGTACCCAAAACACCAGTCTCCTTTCCTGCTCTTTTTTACAAATACTGTCTACTCTGTCTGTAATGAACTCCTGTTTGTCTCCTGAGGTTACATGTCCTGTTTCACAAGACCTTTCTCCTCACTGCTCCCCTGAACCTCCACTGTCAGATACTCCATACATTGTGTAAGAATTTGTTCATATTTCTGTAACACATGCTTAATACCACTCCACACTAACTACAGACATTTCCTGTCCTTTCCAGCATAGTGTATATATCACTCTGGTCTCCAGGAACAATATCTGGTCTGTCAGTTAAGTTCAATCACTCAGTTGTGTCCGACTCTTTGTGACCCCATGAATCACAGCACGCCAGGCCTCCCTGTCCATCACCAACTCCTAGAGTTTACTCAAACTCATGTCCATTGAGTCAGTGATGCCATCCAACCATCTTATCCTCTGTCACCCCCTTCTCCTCCCACCTTCAATCTTTCCCAGCATCAAGGTCTTTT
>NW_011494783.1:3859309-3895334 GCF_000754665.1 Bison bison bison
TTTATGGTCCAACTCTCACATCCATACATGACTACTGGAAAAATCATAGCTTTAACTAGACAGACCTTTGTTGGCAAAGTAATGTCTCTGCTTTTTAATATGCTGTCTAGGTTGGTCATACCTTTTCTTCCAAGGAGTAAGTGTCTTTTAATTTCATGGCTACAGTCACTATCTGCAGTGATTTTGGAGCCCCCCCACCAAAAAAAATAAATAAAGTCTGTCATTGTTTCCACTGTTTCCACATTTATTTGACATGAAGTGATGGGACCAGATGCTATGATCTTAATTTTCTGAATGTTGAAATTTAAGCCAACTTTTTCACTCTCCTCTTCACTTTCATTAAGAGGCTCTTTAGTTCTTCTTCACTTTTTGCCATTGGAGAAGGAAATGGCAACCCACTCCAGTGTTCTTGCCTGGAGAATTCCAGGGACGGGGGAGCCTGGTGGGCTGCCGTCTATGGAGTCGCACAGAGTCGGACATGACTGAAGCAACTTAGCAGCAGCAGCATCTGTATATCTAAAGTTATCGATATTTCTTCTGGCAATCTTGATTCCAGCTTGTGCTTCATCCAGCCCAGCATTCCACATTATGTACACTGCATATAAGTTAAATAAGTAGGGTGACAATATACAGTCTTGACTTACTCCTTTTCCAATTTGGAACCAGTCTGTTGTTACATGTCCAGTTCTAACTGTTGCTTCCTGATCTGCATACAGATTTCTCAGGAGGAAGGTCACGTGGTCTGGTATTCCCATCTCTTGAAGAATTTTCCAGTTTGTTGTGATCCATACAGTCCCTGGTGGCTCAGAGGTTAATGTGTCTGCCTGCAATGCTGGAGACCTGGGTTTGATCCCTGGGTTGGGAAGATCCCCTGGAGAAGGAAATGGCAACCCACTCCAGTATTCTTGCCTGGAAAATCCCATGGGTGGAGGAGCCAGGTGGGCTACAGTCCACAGGGTCACAAAGAGTCTGACACCCCTGAGTGACTTCACTTTCACTTTCACTTTTATGCAGTCAAAGGCTTTGGTTTAGTCAATAAAGCAGAAATAGATGTTTTTCTGGAACTTTCTTACTCTTTCAATGATCCAGCAGATGTTGGCAATTTGATCTCTGGTTCTTCTACCTTTTTGAAATCCAGCTTGAACATCTGGAAGTTCATAGTTCACATACTGTTGAAGCCTGGATTGGAGAATTTTGAGCATTACTTGACGAGCATATGAGATGAGTGCAATTGTGTGGTAGTTTGAACATTCTTTGGTACTGCCTTTATTTGGGATTGGAATGAAAACTGACTTTTCCTGTCCTCAGGCCACTGCTGAGTTTTCCAAACTTGCTGCCATATTGAATGCAGCACTTTCACAGCATCATCTTTTAGGATTTGAAATAGCTCAACTGGAATTCCATCACCTCCACTAGATTTGTTCTTGTGATGTTCCTAAGGCCCATTTGACATTATATTCCAGGATGTATGGCTCTAGGTGAGTGATCACACCATCATGATTATCTGGGTCGTGAAGCTGTTTTTTGTACAGTTCTTCTGTGTATTCTTGCCACCACTTCTTAATATCTTCTGCTTCTGTTAAGTCCATACCATTTCTGTCCTTTATTGTGCCCATCTTTGCATGAAATATTCCCTTGGTATCTCATGCAAAAATTGTCCGTGGAATGGAAGTATGGATTAAAAATGAAATTGTCTGAGAAGTTGGATGAATTTGTCATGAACTTTTTTTCTCCTTTTTGTTTTTAATTGTGGTATCATTGATATTCATGAACTTTTTTCATAGCTGAACATATTGAAGTTGATATAGCATAGTTAGTGTTCAGGAGCATGCATTTTCAGAATCAGAAAGTACCCAGTATGGCCTGCATTTAGTTAGCAGTGTGAACCTGTTTAAGGCTAGTTAACAGATCTAACTGGTATCACCAGGTGAATGTTTACTTTGTGAATAAGCAGCGCCTCACATCACCCAAATCGTCAGATCCTGACCTAGGCTAACACACACACACACACGCAGTATCACATCACATTTAAGGATAAGAAACTTTTATTCATTCTAAAAGTTGGGTAGGAAGTTAGATTATATGCATTAAATGCAGAATGTTGGAGTATTACTCAGCCATTAAAAAGAATACATTTGAATCAGTTCTAATGAGGTGGATGAAACTGGAGCCTATTATAAAGAGTAAAGTAAGCCAGAAAGAAAAACACCAATACAGTATGCTGCTGCTGCTGCTAAGTCGCTTCAGTCATGTCCGATTCTGTGCGACCCCATAGATGGCAGCCCACCAGGCTCCCCCATCCCTGGGATTCTCCAGGCAAGAACACGGGAGTGGGTTGCCATTTCCTTCTCCAATGCATGAAAGTGAAAAGTGAAAGTGAAGTCACTCAGTCGTGTCCGACTCCCAGCGACCCCATGGACTGAAGCCTACCAGGCTCCTCCATCCATGGGATTTTCCAGGCAAAAGTACTGGAGTGGGATGCCATTGCCTACTAATGCATATATATGGGATTTAGAAAGATGGTAATGATAACCTTGTAAGCGAGACAGCAAAAGAGACACAGATGTATAGAACACTCTTTTGGAGTCTGTGGGAGAGGGAGAGAGTGGGATGATTTGGGAGAATGGCATTGAAACATGTATAATATCATATAAGAAAAGAATCGCCAGTCCAGGTTTGATGCAGGATCCAGGATGCTCGGGGCTGGTGCACTGGGATGATTCAGAGGGATGGTATCAGGGAGGCAGGTGGAAGGGGGGTTCAGGATGGGGAACACGTGTACACCCGTGGCAGATTCATGTTGATGTATGGCAAAACCAATACAATATTGTAAAGTAATTAACCTTCAATTAAAATAAATAAATTTATATAAAAAAATAATGTAAGTTATAATAATTAAACAGGTAATATTTGGTCATGTGATTTTTTTATCTTCTATAGTTTAAGGACTTCTCTCTGAGGTTTGGGCTTCCCTGGTGGCTTAGATGGTAAAGAATATGCCTGCAGTTCAGGAGACCTGGGTTTGATCCCTGGGTCAGGAATATCCCTTGGAGAAGGAAATGGCAAAATACTCCAGTATTCTTGCCTGGGAAATCCCGTGAACAGAGAAGTCTGGGGAGCTACAGTCCCTGGGGTTGCAAAGAGTTCGACAGGACTGAGTGACTGACACTTTCACTTTCTCTGAGTTCTGTTTGAACAATGGTAAATAGTCCATCTATAAATGAGGACGGGCTACAGAAACACTTGTTCACGATCTCTTGTTTCCCTTCAATGACAATAACATTACACTACATTCATGCTGCTTTTTATTCTTTTCAAGGTAATTTCACATGTTATCTGATTTTGCAACCACCGTCCTGTTTAATGTCAGACATGTTTCCAAGCTTATATTTGTATTGTTTTTGTAAAAGAAAATTCTGCCCCTAGATGTGGTTCCACGTGAAACGTGTATTTACTTTGGTGCAGCAACTCAGTGAAACCCATAGCAATTTCAGTTGTGCTCATCCAAGGACAAAATTAGGTTTTAGGATTTAACCCAGGTGGCATAATAAAATATAAATAACTCGTTTACCTGAGGGCAATCGGAACATAAAGAGACGATCTGAAATACAAGTTACTACAGAACAGTAATGAAATGCGATTGTTAAAACTGCTAATGGGTGTTGAACTTCTGAAATGAAATAAAAACAAAGAAAGAACAGGGAAACACAAGAAAACCAAAGGGTGCCCCCAAAGTTGAGAAGCATTTCTTACATTTCCGAGCCCTTCCACTATGCCCCCTTCTTTTTGTTTATGTCTCAGTTTCTGCAGTGGCCATGAAATTTCTTACGTTAATAATGCACATGCCTGTCTCCCATTCTGATCTGTTGGAGCCTGTGCATCTTTGTTTTGTCCACTGATTAGTAAATGCCAAACCTTTCGCAGATACTAGGCAATCAAAGCACGTTTGTTAAATTGCATTGAACTTTTAAACATGGGTGGAATTGTGCCAACCATACCCGTACATATTTCCTAAATCTTAAGCAGTTTAAGAAAAAAAAGGTAAAACCAACAGCTTTCTTTGCTGCATGAGCAAAAGTAAAACACAGCTTTCTGAGGTTTTACCAATATGAAATGCAGTTATCCTAGCCATAATCTTAGTCTGCTGCTAAAAATATTACTCATGACATGCAATTATAATGAGTAACTTGCTTTTTAAAGAGGATATACTAATGTTAGCTGTGAGAATGAAATTGGCCATTTTTCCCCCTTAAAGTTATGCATCTTCCCCAGGCAATAAGATATGGCTTTGCAAGTGGAACATGTGGATAAAAAGACGAATTGCCTACTATCTCAGAACCTCATTTTAATATTTAATTTTACTTTTGGTACAACCCGGTACACTTGAGAAAGCCTTTATTTACTTTTATTTCCTAGCATTAATTTTGTTGCTCTGAAATATACTGAGTACTTTACTAAGTGTTAAATTAGTTCCAATATTATGAATATCAAGTTGTACTTTTATGAATCAGTTTGTATTCCCAAAGTCACTTGTTGCTGAAATGATAGCACTGATTTTGAACTCTATTCTTTCCTTTTTTCAGGAGAAAGGTGGATGTCAGGGCATTTCATTTCCTTACATTAGCTTGATTCTCTCCTTATTGTCCTCATATAGGATGTGGTGTCTCTGTGTTCCTAAGAACATATAAATGAAGGCATCAAAACTACAGACTCCACTTTCTAACTCTGTGCTTCTGAAGTGACTAGATTTAATGATCAACTAGTCATATGACGATGAGTCAAGGAGTGCTGATAAGTATTTATCATCTGTTACCTTCCTGGCATAGTCTAGATGTGTCCCATGCTCTCTCATGTACTCTTCAAATCAACCTTGCTGTTCATACTTTGTTGGTGGTTTGCTGAGGCTAAGGGAGGTTAAGTGAATATGCAAAAGTACCGTAGCTAGAAAGTCTCAAAGGTGAAATCAAGTCCCAAGACATTCTGGTTCTAAAACCTATGCCTTTCCCACTCAAGTACATTGCTTTCCCTGGCGGCTCAGACAGTGACCCAGGTCTGATCCTTGGGTCGGGAAGATGACCTAGAGAAGGGAATGGCAACCCACTCTGGTATTCTTCCTGGAGAATCCCATGGACAGAGGAGCCTGGTGGGCTACAGTCCACTGGGTCACTTACAGTCAGACACGACTGAGGGGTAACACTTTCACGTTCGTGTACCAAGCTGTGGCCTGTCAGCTCCAAGCCCGCTGCTCTATGCTCTTTGTGATGCAGGACCTAGAATTCTGCCAGCCACATTTATCCCTTACCAGCAGGTTCCCTACTGGGCTTATCAACAGGGGCCTTAGAAGAAGACAGGAAGACAGGGGACGGGAAAGACAGAGTGTCTGTCCCCACTTTCTTGCTCTTGCTGGAGACAGTTTCCAGTCTCCTGCTTTTTTTCTCCCCAGTACTCTCAGAATCGACTTCATCATGTCTTCTCAAAAAATAACAGAACTAGCCAGGGCGCTCCCTTCCTGAGAGGTCAGAACCCCAACTACAGGTGGTTTCTTCCTCCAGCTTCTGATTCCTGCTAACTTCAATCTCTTCTCACTGTGGCCCCACCCTAAGAGGTGGTCGCTATTCCCCCAAAATACTATCTTAATGTGACCTCAACATTCCCTTTGCAGCTTTTCTGTTCTCTAACACATTTTTAACCAAACTCTTTAATATTTTTCAGCTTGTTAAAAAAAAAAGTCCTTTGCACAGAAATGGTAGAACCCCATGATGAATCTCTTGCAGGCACTTCAGCATTAAAGAGATGATTGTGCATTTTATGAATCCATTTTTATTAATCTGAGCAAAATTAGCTTCCCTTTACTGGTTTTATTTCTTTAAAGTGTTAATAAAATGCATTATTCTGCTATAATATTTTTATTGTTAATATTTCTGAAAATTAAGAGGAAAAAATCTTTCACTAAACCCACATGTAGGATCCAAATATTCCACATGATGTCTGATTCTTCTGTTGATCTCTCCATGAAATTATATAGCTGAAACGGTGTAATTTTACATATCCAGGTCAGCATCTCTTTTCCTTATATATGCCATGTAGCTAAATATCTTTAACTGAAATTAAATGTGTTCATTATCTGAAGACCCAAGTTATTGTTATATTAAATATTTAGGAAAAGTATATGCTTTTTTACAGTTTTATATGCTTATTTTCGTATACATTACTTGACATATTTATAAAGTTTAAGGATATGCTATGGACTCATGAGCCAATGTATTTAATACATACTGAAATTTCCCAGTGACATATATAAATACAGAGCCATCACATTTACATGTAATTATAGGATTGTTAACAATGAAAATGTGTATTCTGAGTGAGTGGTATATTAATTCAATATGATTTTGTCAGGTTTTAACTCATTTGACAGCAAAAAATAATCTTTTAATGGGATAGTTTTATAAATTTATATAAAAGCTGACAAATTATTTTATAGTTAATTGAATGAAAATGGAATTCTTTAGTTACACATAGGTGATTATGAATGAATGTCCCTATATCAACATTTTGCTTCCTTGTTTGGATCAAATGTGTGTAGATATTTTCCTTTCCTTTTTTTGTTAGGACTTGTGAAGTGAATGTTATGTATTCAGTTTAATGGTATGCAAAAGGTGGCAGTTTTTGCTCAACTGCAAGACTTTATTTTGCTTGGCTAGGATGCCTGGCTGACATATGTTTGCTAAAGATAAGGTGCCTATTTAAAAAGTGATGTTCAAAAAATTTTGTCAGTGATAGTTCTTTTTGTCTCACTAAAGACAGTATGTGCTTTCTACCTTTTCTCTTCCTTCAGCAAAGTTGGTGTATTTAGATTATCCATCATATTTTGAATTACATTTAAATTTACCACTGAATTTCCATATTTGCATTTCAGGGAAGAGTGTCGTCTAGTAATTCCACAAAGAGGAACTAAGATAAAATGTGGGAAGAGGAGGAAGGTTTAAGCACCCTGGGCCTTTTCCCAAATTTTGCCAATTTCTATATACTTAAGATCAAGCTTACTTAATTAATAATTAAGTAAATTTATGTTAATTAAATTTCACCTATAAAAATTAATAGTCAAGACTTTCCAGCTTCAAAGTTTATTCATCCCTATCATCAATCCTTTTATTCCCCTCATTGTGTTCATCAACACTGACCATAATATAAATTAGATTGAATGCAAAAAAGACTTGAGAGCCTATATAGAAATGATCCATGTAAATGTGAAGGGACACTAAAATATAAAATTTATTTCATCATGCTATTCTCAGCTCAGACATTTCAGGGAGCACCACACTTACACAATAAATTTTAAAATTCCTAGAGTGACCTAGCAAAAAGCTCTGTTAGTCTGTTATCATTTTTTTAATTAATTAATTAATTTTTAACTGGAAAATAACTGCTTTACAATATTGTGGTAGTGTCTGCTGCACGGTAACATGAATCAGCGATACATATACAGATATACATCTTGACCCTGCTGAGCCTCCCTTCCACCCTACTTCCATCCCACCCCATAGGTCATCAAAGAGCACCCAGCTGAGCTCCCTGTCCCGTACAGCAGCTCGTCACTGGCTGTCTGTTTTACACGTGATTGTGTCTGTGTGGATGCTACTCTGTCTGTCCCCCCTCTCCTTCCCCTACTGTGTCCATAGTCTGTTCTCTATGTCAATGTCTCTGTCCCTCCCTGCAAATAGGTTTATTAGTACCATTTTTGTAGATTTCATATAAGTGTTACTATACAATATTTGTTTTTCTCTTTCTGATGTACTTCACTCTGTTTGACAGACTCTAGGAGAAGGCAATGGCACCCCACTCCAGTACTCTTGCCTGGAAAATCCCATGGATGGAGGAGCCTGGTAGGCTGCAGTCCATGGGGTCGCAAAGAGTTGGACACGACTGAGCGACTTCACTTTCCCTTTTCACTTTCATGCATTGGAGAAGGAAATGGCAACCCACTCCAGTGTTCTTGCCTGGAGAATCCCAGGGACGGGGGAGCCTGGTGGGCTGCCGTCTCTGGGGTCGCACGGAGTCGGACACGACTGAAGCGGCTTAGCAGCAGCAGCAGAAGGGTCATCTGCATCACTACCAATGACCCAATTTCATTCCTTTTTATGGCTGAATAATATCTCACTGTATATATGCATCACATTTTCTTTTTCCATTTATCTGTCAATGGGTATCTAGGTTGCTTCCATGTCCCGGCTATTGTAAATATCACTACAGTGAACACTAGGGTATATATGTCTTTTTAATGTATAGTTTTCTCAGTCTATATGCCCAGTAGGGGGGTTGCTGGTTCAATCTGTCCTAAATTTGTCTTTTAAAACTTATTTAACATTTGCTTCATTGATTTTCTCCATTGAAGTCATGTTGATGTTGATTTTATCACTTTTTCTTAAACATGGTATTATTCCTGCTATTTCTTAGTTGTATTCATTACTGTCCTACTAGAAATTATTTATTCATTCATTCTTTATTCACCCATTTATACTTGTGCATGCATGTGTGCTAAGTCACTTCAGTTGTGTTTGACTCTTTGAAACCCTATGGACTGTAGCCTGCCAATCTCCTCTATTCGTGGGATTCTCCAGGCAAGACTACTGGAGTGGGTTTTCATGCCCTCCTCCAGAGGATCTTCCCGATCCAGGAATCAAACCCATGTCTGTTACGTCTCCTGCATTGGCAGGCCAGTTCTTTACCACTAATGCCACCTGGGTATGAACAAAAATACATACTAGGTACTGAGGATATAAAAATGAAGAAAACATAATTTCTTGCATGAAGAAACTCAGAGTCTAATAGAAGAGGTATAAATAAAGTATTGAGAGTACATCTTGATAAGTAGTAATAAAGTATTCTTTCCCCAAGTATGTAAAACCTATCTAAGCTATAGATATCACTTTTTATGATATCGTCCATATTTATTTTAGATCATAATTCCTTCTCCCCTCTATATACTGCAACAAAATTTATTGCCTGTATTACTGTTCTATAAAGAAATCATGAAATCTTGGATTTATTTCAACTTAATGTGCATTTATATTCTTCCCAATTACCATTATTATTGAAGAAAGCATTATAAAAAAACTGCCCACATTATTGAAAGTATGGTGTCTATACACATAGTTGTTGCATAATAAGCATTTCTATTTGAATAAATAAATGAAAGAAAGAAAGAAAAGAAGTACTAGGACCATAACAATGTGTTTGATTAGGAAAAATAAAATACAGGTAAAATAAAATATATTTATTCCAAATATATACATGGAATAAAGCACATATAAAGAGATAATATTTTAATTGCTTGATATATCAAATGTGGTATAATAGATTACTTTCATGACTCAATATTATTCACTAATCATTAAATCTTATTATTTTTACAAGGTACTCTGGAGAGAGTACTCACAGCTGATTGAGAAGTGAAGAGCATGGAAACATTGAAACAAAACCCTTTTTTATATGTAATCCAAACAGTGTTGGGAAGAATTTTCAGCACAGGCAAAGTGCTAAGGTCGAAAGCTGAGCCTATCCATTTTCAAATGGTGATGATCAACAAACGGTCAGTCCTTTCTTACAAAAAGTAAAAGTGACAGTTCTATGTTAAAAAATCAATATGAGCCAGTCATGGAAATTCTTTTGCTCTTGCTGGTGACTAAGTGAGGAAGATGCTTATGAGTCAATCTTGGTCAACTGGTTGTTTTTTAGTTCTAAGAGAGATCCTGTGTTAGGACAAAAGCAAACTGAAGATAAGAAGATCTCCAAACCTCTGGACTTTTTCTTATGTAAGATGATCTTCATATTTAGTCCAGTTTGAATTAGTGTGTCCCATTACTCTAGAGGTTTACTCAAACAGCTCCAATGATCAGCTGTATCAAAATAATCAAAAGACACTCATGCAGTTTAAATATGAAGTTGCCTGATTTTCTTGAAAAGCAAAACCAAAAGTAGATAAACCAGTTTGTGAGATGTTCAACTCTAAAAATGTACTTTTCAGGAATTAAAAAGAAAATATTTTCCTTGTATGATAGTGCTTTTTGGTTCTAAAGATAATGATATAAATAAAGTAAATGCCTGGTATTTTGCAGGGTGCCTTTTCATCGACTTTATGATATTTGGGTCTCAGAACAATCCTTAAGGTAGATAAAACAAATGCATTAATATTCTCTTTTAAAGGAGAAAATTGGTAATCTTAGAAATTGGTTTGTAAAGTAAAAGATGATAGAGGCCAGATATCTGGTCCTTTGATTTTCATTTGCCATTCTACTACAATGATTATTTAAGTGGTTTTTAAATGCACCAAAAAACATATGAACCACCCCAAACTTTGGGTGAATGTAAAGCCGGAAGAACATTAGTAAGATACATTCCAATAAAAAATAAGCATCATCAAAGATGTACCTTGAGACGTCATGGAGGAACTTGTGGGTGAGAAGTGATACTCTTCTCATTTTCTCTGTCTAAACCACCACTTTGTGGTCTCTGACTAATTCATTGATACCAGAACTATGTGGAGAAAAAAAGAATTATCTCACATGCCTGAGTTCCTACAGTTTTTAAAATAAGTTTACATAAACATAATTATCAAATTAATAAATTATCATTCCAGTCATATAGGATATGACCGGATATAATTCCATATCCTCCACAGAATATCCTCCTGTGAAGGATATTCACTTGCAAGTGTAGAGTCCTTTGTCTTGATTATGGGTGTTAGAAAAGAGAATGTGAAATGGGCTATAGAAATAAATGATGTAATCTATGGCCATACCACCCTGAATGCACCCGATCTTGTCTGATCTCGGAAGCTAAGCAGGGTCGAGCCTGATTAGTACTTGGATGGGAGAAATCTAAAGACCTTTTAATTTATTCACAATCTATGTATTTCTAAAGATTTGATTAAAACCAGAAAATACGATTTTGAGTAGAATTTTAAATGCCAGCATCTAATTTCTCTTTTCTGATCTGCAGTAATGCAGAATTTACAATTTTGCATGCAGATCTTACTAATTTGGGAATTCCCTGGTAGCTCAGTTGGTAAAAAATCTGCTTCCAGTGCAGGAGACCTGGCTTCAATCTCTGGGGTTGTGAAGATCCCCGAGAGGAGGAAGTGGCAGTCCACTTCAGTATTCTTGTCTGGAAAATCCCATGGACTGAGGAACCTGGCGGGCTACGGTCCATGGGGTCGCAAGGGTCAGACACAACTTAGTGACTGATGAAGTGGCTCATTTCCATTATATTAATGTAAATTTTCCTGTTCCTGGTGCCTTGTAGTTTTCCTCAAAACTATTTCCTATTTCCTCAAAATTCCTTGTAATTTTCCTCAAAGTGGATCATGGATCCTGATAAACATGCTTTTACATGCTTCATAATACCCATTTCCCACAAATAATTCCAAATTCCTTAATAATATTGGGCAATATTCAACTCTTGATTTAATAAGGCAAACTTCTGTGCATCAAAGTAAAATTTATACACATTGAAATTCTTATTTAGTTCTTTAACCTGTTTTTTTTTTTTGTATGTGTATATGTGATTTATTTTGTTTTTGCTGATATTTGTGGAATCAGAAAGTCTTTCTACAACTGGATGTTTGTTTCTTCTCTTTAGTGCTGCCTTATGGTAACATATTATTGATATAAAATGTGCATTCAGTAGAGTAGATGGTACATTTTAGACAACAGACTTAACCCAGACACCATGTTTATTGTGGCTTTAAAAGCCAGACTTGTGCAACCCTGCATTTAAAGCAGAAAATACTTGTCCTTAGTCAATATTCCTGGACCAAATTATTTTACAGCACCTAAGATAAATTGATTATTTTCCTCATAAAAGGGAATGAAAACACTTTATCAATCAGTACATTTAGCTAAACCATTGCATTTCAACAATCTATCTTTTGAGTTATTGGTTATCTGCTAACTTCAACTCAGTATCAAAATCTTTTTCTTCTTTTCAGTGTTTTCCTAGTTATTTTTTGGGTTCAAGTTATTGTTTTTAGGTTTCAGTATATTTCTGCAACATATTATTAATAGGACTTGCATAAAGTACTTTATCTCTTTATGCTTTGAAAACTAGATTAGTGATATGGAAAATAAATGATTTATTTCCACAATGATATGGAAAATAAGATATTTAAATTTATTAATCTTATAATAGTTTCTAAATATTATAAGCACAGCCTATAGCTTTTTTAAACTATGGATTAAGTCTGACTCCTTTTTTAAAATAATCATTTCAGAATAGTCATAAAACAATACATAATTTATGAAAAATAAAAGAAGGGAAAGAGGAAGGAAGGGAAGGAAAAAATAGCCATTTGAGCACTTTGGGAATTTCATAGCAGCTTTATAAAGTTCAGATGACTACAAAGTATTTTTAAGCAATATATATATATATATATATATATATATGTTTATTTGTATTTATTATATAGAACAAAGCTTTCTTATATTTCTGTAATTAACTTTCTGGACAACAGTGTTTAATATATGTTTACTATAGTCTAAAGTGCTAATTTGAAGACAGTGGGGAAAACCACTAGACCATTCAGGTATGACCTAAATCAAATCCCTTATGATTATATAGTGGAACTGAGAAATAGATTTAAGGGACTAGATCTGATAGACAGAGTGCCTGATGAACTATGGATGGATGTTTGTGACATTGTACAGGAGACAGGGATCAAGACCATCCCTATGGAAAAGAAATGCAAAAAGGCAAAATAGCTGTCTGGGGAGGCTTTACAAATAGCTGTGAAAAGAAGAGAAGTGAAAAGCAAAGGAGAAAAGGAAAGATATAAGCATCTGAATGCAGAGTTCCAAAGAATTGCAAGGAGAGATAAGAAAGCCTTCCTCAGCGATCAATGCAAAAAAATACAGGGAAACAACAGAATGGGAAAGACTAGAGATCTCTTCAAGAAAATTAGAGATACCAAGGGAACATTTCATGCAAAGATGGGCTCGATAAAGGACAGAAATGGTATGAACCTAACAGAAGCAGAAGATATTAAGAAGAGGTGGCAAGAATAAACAGAAGAACTGTACAAAAAACAGCTTCACGACCCAGATAATCATGATGGTGTGATCAGTCACCTAGAGCCAGACATCCTGGAACGTGAAGTCAAGTGGGCCTTAGAAAGCATCACTATGAACAAAGCTAGTGGAGGCGATGGAATTGCAGTTGAGCTATTTCAAATCCTGAAAGATGATGCTGTGAAAGTGCTGCACTCAGTATGCTAGCAAATTTGGAAAACTCAGCAGTGGCCACAGAACCAGAAAAGGTCAGTTTTCATTCCAATCCCAAAGAAAGGCAATGCCAAAGAATGCTCAAACTACTGCACAATTGCAGTCATCTCACATGCTAGTAAAGTAATGCTCAAAATTCTCCAAGCCAGGCTTCAGCAATACATGAACCATGAATTTCCTGATGTTCAAGCTGGTTTTAGAAAAGGCAGAGGAACCAGAGATCAAATTTCCAACATTCACTGGATCATGGAAAAAGGAAGAGAGTTCCAGAAAAACATCTATTTCTGCTTTATTGACTGTGCCAAAGCCTTTGACTGTGTGGATCACAATAAACTGTGGAAAATTCTGAAAGAGATGGGCATACCAGACCACCTGACCTGCCTCTTGAGAAACCTGTATGCAGGTCAGGAAGCAACAGTTAGAACTGGACATGGAAAAAGAGACTGGTTCCAAATAGGAAAAGGAGTATGTCAGGCTGCATATTGTCACCCTGCTTATTTAACTTCTATGCAGAGTACATCATGAGAAACGCTGAGCTGGAAGAAGCACAAGATGGAATCAAGATTGCCAGGAGAAGTATCAATAACCTCAGATATGCAGATGACACCATCCTGATGGCAAAAAGTGAAGAGGAACTAAAAAGCCTCTTGATGAGAGTAAAAGAGAAGAGTGAAGAAGTTGGCTTAAAGCTCAACATTCAGAAAACTAAGATCATGGCATCTGATCCCATCACTTCATGTCAAATAGATCGGAAACAGTGGAAACAGTGGCAGACTTTGTTTTTTAGGGCTCCAAAATCACTGCAGATGGTGATTGCAGCCATGAAATTAAAAGACGCTTACTCCTTTGAAGGAAAGTTATGACCAACCTAGATAGCGTATTAAAAAGCAGAGATATTACTTTGTCAACAAAGGTCCGTCTAGTCAAGGCTATGGTTTTTCCAGTAGTCATGTATGGATGTGAGAGCTGGACTGTGAAGAAAGCTGAGCGCCGAAGAATTGATGCTTTTGAACTGTGGTGTTGGAGAAGACTCTTGAGAGTCCCTTGGACTGCAAGGAGATCCAACCAGCCCATCCTAGAGATCAGCCCTGGGTGTTCATTGGAAGGACTGATGCTAAAGCTGAAACTCAAATACTTTGGCCACCTCTTTGGCAAAGAGTTGACTTATTAGAAAAGACCCTGATGCTAGGAGGGATTGGGGGCAGGAGGAGAAGGGGACAACAGAGGATAAGATGGCTGGTTGGCATCACCAACTCGATGGACATGAGTTTGAGTGAACTCCGGGAGTTGGTGATGGACAGGGCGGCCTGGCATGCTGTGATTCATAGAGTCTCAAAGAGTCGGACATGACTGAGAGACTGAACTGAACTGAACTGAAAGTGCTAATTAATAAGATATAAGTTACCGAATAGGTTTATCCTAATTCATCAGTTTCTAAACTCATGCTTTTGCCCTCTCTTTTATAAATCAATTACCTAGTAATTTACACTGATGCACTAGACCTATAGGCAAGCACTGAGAGTGTTCGATCACAAAGAATTATTAAAACGAAAGCTACAAAGCTAAATCTTCAGTGGTAGTTTAAAAGTAGATAAGGACTATATAAATCTGATTCCTCAAGTCAAGGGGTTCTATAAATTAAGGGCAAATAGGCAAGTGATTAGGCAACATGAGATTTAAGATTCAACGGTCATGAAGAAATCCGTTTTAAAGACATTGCATTGTGGTCACTAAATAAAAATATGCCAATTCTTCAGTGATGAGTCACAAACTATTTTGCCCTGAATAAATTAGCTGATCAAAAAGAAGAGAATAATTAACATCAGCAAAGGTCATCTGGTCTACCTGTTGCTCTGTATTAATATATTTTGTCCCCAGATTTCTCAGCTCTCAGAAATATCATGACTGTCATAGCACAAGAAATTAAGACATTTGAGATATGTCTATAATATGTTAGTTTTATGCAAAGGCAATTCAGCAAGTGTGCAGTTACTTTGACTGCAATGACTATAATATAATGGAAATGGAAATAATTTATAGCACTGCGCTCTGTGTCAAGTGTACTGGAACACTTTTGAGATATGCAGATGATCTTGCTCCCCTTAGGACTAATAATGTACATTTCACCTAAATCATAATTTTAATTAACTGTCCTTGTTAAGGTAGTTTTTTCTTCCTCTAATCTTAATCACATTTGGTATTTAAATGACATGTTAAATAAATATTGTTTCCATTTTATCTATTGTCAAGTCAAAGGTCTTTGCTTTGAGAAAATCTTAGACAAGCTCTAGAATTTTTAGAAGTTGTTCAGGGACTTCATAAAACAGAAGTGAGTAACCTACTGGTGCTATACTTTATGGCATTGGCACATTTAAACTGTTTAATTGATTCAGCATAGCTTTTCTCTCTTGAAAACCTGAGACCCGTGGCTGTGGTAGAATTCTCATTGTTAATTTATATTGCCTGTTATATTGCCTGTTGGTGAATTATTCTGTTTCAAGGGCAAAAGTATGTTTCCCCACATGGAAAAATTTATATAAATTAGACACTAGTTAAGTAATTGATGTGATTGTTAACAGTGTCAATCCCATCACTTCATGGCAAATAGATGGCAGAAAAGTAGAAACAGTGACAGATATTATTTTCTTGGGTTCCAAAATCACTGCAGATAGTAACTGCAGCCGTGAATTTAAAAGACTCTTGCTCTTTGGAAGCAAAGCTGTGACAAACCTGGACAGTGTATTAAAAAGCAGAGATATCACTTTGCTGACAAACATCTGTGTAATCCAAGCAATGTTTTTTCCAGTAGTCATATATGGATGTGAGAGCTGGACCATAATGGCTGAGGGCTGAAGAACTGATGCTTTCAAACTGTGGTGTTGGAGAAGGCTTTTGAGAGTCCCTTGAACTGCAAAGAGATCAAACAGGCCAATCCTAAAAAAAATCAACCCTGATTATTCATTGGAAGGACTGTTGCTGAAGCTGAAGCTCCAATACTTTGGCCACCTGTTGCAAAGAGCCAACTCATTGGAAAAGACCCTAATGCTGGGAAAGACTAAAGGCAGGAGGAGAAAGGCATGACAGAGGATGAGATGGTTGGATAGCATCACCAACTCAATGAACATGAGTTTGAGCAAACTTCTGGAGATAGTAAAGGTTAGGGAAGCCTGTTGTGCTGCAGTCCATAGGGTTGCAAAGACTAGGAGATGAATGAATGACTGAATAACAAAATTATAGTAATGTAGATAATCATTTACTTTGTACACTTAATACAATAGATGAAAATATGAGTCTATGAATCTAATATTTATTTCAAATTTACTGATAGACCTGATTTCTTTAAGCACCAGTCTTTGGTCCTTTTGAATTCTCTCTATAGCAGTTAGTCCCTCATATAAAGTTGCCTCTTACAAACCATAATTCTGTTATTTGTTGTTATTCAGTTGCTAAGTGATAACTGAGTCTTTGTGACCCCATGGACTGCAGCACGCCAGGCCTCCTGTCCTTCACTATCTCCCACAGTTTTCTCAAACGCATGTCCATCGAGTCGGTGATACCATCCAACCATCTCATCCTGTATCATCCCCTTCTCCTCCTGCCCTCAATCTTTCCCAGCTTCACAGTCTTTTCAATGAGTCAACTCTTCTTTATGGCCTGACTGTCACATCTGTACATGACTACTGACTGGAAAATACATCAGTTCAGTTCAGTTCAGTCACTCAGTTGTGTCCAACTCTTTGCAACCCCATGGACTGCAGCATGCCAGGCTTCCCTGCCCATCACCAATTCCTGGAGCTTGCTCAAACTCATGTAGCTTTGAGTATACTGACAGGATGAACTTAAGGGTGCTATACCACTGGTCATGTGGGAAAAAAAATACACATCTCTTTCATGGGCAAACGTTTATTATGGGTAAGTGGGAAATACTAGTACCACCAAAAACTGAGTTTTTACTTTAAAAGAAATCTGTTGATTTTTCAAGTATGTTTGAAGTTTTCACCAATACATATTTTTTATGGCAATATGACCTATTTACTGGAAAATTAGCAAAATATGCATACTTGAAAGCCAAAATTTTTAGAGAAAATGATATTTTTCAAGTAATATTTACCCCTGGTGCCTTTATTTCCAAAATTTTAAGCAATAATGTTTTGTGAAAGTTTTTCATGTCTAATTTATTATATAAATCACAATGAAGCCTTTTCACAGAAATAACCATTAAGGTGCTAAATGTTATTTTTGTTATTGTGTATAGCTTGGAATAAATGTGGACACAACTGCAGCTGTAAATCTATTTTATGTTTTCCATTCTCAATAACATTTACGCAGCAGGCAACTGGTTAAGTATCTCTCAGGGGTCTTTAAAATGAAAGCAGAAGCTTTATTAACTCATTTCCCACTGTTCTGACTTAAAAAAAAAATCCTGAAATTCAGCAAGTACTTAACAGTATGAAGTTCTAAAAGGAGAAAATTGCAACACAAAAAGTGTCCACTGGATGGTCAGTATGAGGGAAACTGACTGGAATTCTGATAAACAAGACCATAAAACAAGATTTGTGCCCAGCAAGGTAAATAGTGATATGGACAGGGTAAAGCTTTTTGATCCATTTAGTTAACAGGTGCTAATTAAGGAAAAGAAGATTCAAAACACACACACACACATATATCATCTAGAATCACTACACTGGAAGAAGAAAGGCAGGAAATAATTAAATGTTACTCCTCTCCGTGGTGACTGCTGCTGATTCTAGCATCAAAAGATTCCATCAGCAGACAGAGATCTGACACTGCTGGGAATTCCCATGAGCAGGAGAAACAGGCTCCAGGGAATGAAGGAAATGTTTGCTGACAGGAAGATACCCTAAATGATAGGAAAATGGTTCTGACACTACAGCAGGGCTCAGGTTTTCAGGACTCAGTCCAGATTCAGGAACACAGAAGACTGAGATGTCAAGATGAGGGGAATAAAGTTCCATGAGCAAGATGTGTAGTCAGGTCACAGTTCACTTACCAGCTCTCCAAGAGAGACCTAGTAACAGTCAGGGGAAATACACAGGAGATGATGACACAATTCACCTCATAGGATTTTTGTGAGGATTTATGGGCTTCCCTGGTGGCTCAGTCAGTAAAGAATCCACCTGCAATGAGGGAGACCTAGGTTTGATCCCTGGGTTGGGAACATCCCCTGGAGAAGGGAAAGGCTACCCACTCCAGCATTCTGGCCTGGGAAATTCCATGGATTGTATAGTCGGTGGGGTTGCAAAGAGTCGGACACGACTGAACAACGTTCAGTTTCACTTTCCATGGGAAATCAACCCATGGAAATAATGTAAGAGAATATTAGCTATTCCAGTCATTGAAAGCAGCAGATTTTGGTGACTGTGTTACAATGAGAAAGATGTAGGCTTAAATCTGAATGAAAGACCAGGATACAATTACAAATGTATTAGGTGAGCTCCAGTACAGAAGAAATCTCTCAGGACTTCACTGCTAACTGGTGACCATGCAATCTTAGCCTGGTTTCAACTTGCAATAAAATGTGACTTAAGACACAGCTTTAAGTGAGGAGGGGAAAGTTGCACTAAACTTGAATGAGGGAGATGAAATAAAGGTGATTTATACTTCATTAAAATGTCAATTTGAATTTGGAAATCATGTTCCCCTTAATGAAAAAACATTCCTTTATTGCTCATATGTACGTTTGATGAATGCACAAGTGTTTCTTCATCAAACAATTATTTTCGTTCTACTATGAATATGTACTTGATTAGACTTCAACACCATTTGTTTTCCTTAAAACCTCCAATAGTGACAGATGAGAGAAAACTCGCCTAAAACTTCACTAAACATTGAGTACAAAATGATAAGTGCTGTAACAAAATCTTATTTCCCTGGGCTCCAAAATTACTGTGGACTGTTACTGCAGCCACAAAATTAAAAGATGCTTGCTCCTTGGAAGAAAAGCTATGACCGACCTAGACAGTGTATTAAAAAACAGAGACAACACTTTGCTGACAAAGGTCCCTATAGTCAAAGCTATGGTTTTTCCAGTAGTCACTTATGGCTGTGAGAGTTGGACCATAAAGAAGGCTGAGCACTGAAGAGTTGATGTTTTCAAACTGTGGTGCTGGAGAAGACTCTTGCGAGTCCCTTGGACAGCAAGAAGATCAAAACAGTTAATCCTAAAGGAAATCAACCCTGAATATTTATTGGAGAGACTTATGCTGAGGTTGAAACTCCAATACTTTGGCCTCTTGATGCAAAGAACCAACTCATTGGAAGAGATCCTGATACTTGCAAAGACTGAAGGCAAAAGGAGCAGGGGACAGCAGAGCATGAGATGGTTACATAGCATCAATGACCCAAGGGACATGAATTTGAGTGGAAGGCAATGGCACCCCACTCCAGTACTCTTGCCTGGAAAATCCCATGGATGGAGGAGGCTGCAGTCCATGGGGTCGCTAGGAGTCAGACACGACTGAGCGAAGTCACTTTCACTTTTCACTTTCATGCATTGGAGAAGGAAATGGCAACCCACTCCCGTGTTCTTGCCTGGAGAGTCCCAGGGACGGGGGAGCCTGGTGGGCTGCCGTCTGTGGGGTCGCACAGAGTCCGACGATACTGGGGCAACTTAGCAGCAGCAGGAATACAGTGGAGTACAGAGGAACCTGATGTCCTGCAGTCCATCATGTTGCAAAGAGTCAGACATGACTTACTGACTGAATAACAATAATAATAAGCAAACCCTCATTATATTCACTGAAGAGTTGTAGCCAATTAATTTTGGTAATTTTTAAGGGATTTTTTTAACTTTTTATTTTTTATTAGAGCATAGGTAATTAACAATGTGTTAGTTTCAGGTATACAATAAAGTGGTTCAGTTATACATTTACATGTATCTCTTCTCTTCAAATTAGTTTCCCACTTAAGTTATTATATTGAGCAGAGCTCCCTGTGCTGTGCAGTAGGTTTTTGTTGGTTATCGATTTTTACAAAGTAGTGTGTACATGTCAGTCCCAAACTTCCAGTTTATCCCTCCTCCCAGCTTTCACCTTTGGTAACCATGTCTATTTTCTATGTGAGTCTGTTTCTGTTTTGTAAATAAGTTCATTTGTATCATTTTTTAAGTCCAGTTATAAGCAATATCATATGATATCTGTCTGACTTACTTCACTCAGTATGACAATATATGGGTCCATTCATGTTTGCTACAAATTGCATTATTTCATTCTTTTTAATGACCATATTCCATTGCATTCCATTGTATGTACGTACTGCATCTTTGTCCATTCATCTATCGATGCAGTTTGTGCTGCTTCCATGTCTTAGCTACTGTAAACAATGCTGCAATGAAGATTGGAGAGCATGTATTCTTTTGGACCATGTTTTTCTATTGATATGTGCCCAGGAGTGGGATTGCAATGTCGATATGGTAACTCTATTTTTAGTTTTTTGAGGACCCTCCATACTGTTTTCCATACTGGCTGTACCAATTTACATTCTGTCCATACTCTCTCCTGCATTTATTGATTTTGGATTTTTTTGATGATGGCCATCCCAGATGACACTAGTGGTAAAGAACCTGCCTGCCAGTGCAGGAGACATAAGAGACACGGGTTGGATCCCAGGTCAGAAGACGCCCTGCAGGAGGAAATGGCAACCCACTTCAGTGTTCTTGCCTGGAGAATCCCATGGACAGAGGAGCCTGGTGGGTTACAGTCCATAGGGTCTCAAAGAGTCAGACACAACTGAAGCCATTTGTCACACATGCATGAGGTGATATCTCTGTAGTTTTGATTTGCATTTATTTAATAATTAGTAATGTTAAACATCTTTCAGTTTTAACACAATTTTACCAATGTTTGGAAAACCTTTAGTTTTTGTTTGTGTGTAATTGTGGCATCAATTTTAATTAATGTAAAGGGTGGATGATGAATACCAATGTCCATCGGAGTGGGACTTTAATACACATAAGAATGACTGTAAAAAGCCCTTTTCTCCCAACAAAAAGACAGCAGACCTTACTCATCTAAATAAAATCTTCTCCTCAAATCGTTTTTTTTTCTCAAATCATTTTTAAAGGCCATATTGTTATTCTGATAATGTTGCCATCCCTCAAAAATACTTGCAGGCTTTTTTGGAATCACTTTGAGCATATATTTCTGAATGTCGTTCATTTTTGTGTACTCCCTACACAAAAATGTAGAGAACTGTGTCCTTTGTTAAAGACTTATTTGTTCTTTGATTGATGATACCGAGCTGAGAATCAAAACTTTCCTGCAGAAATATTTTCTTTAGGCACCAAGTTTACCCTAAAGGGATTTTAAGGCCATTAAGACACTTCTTGCTCACAAGTAATTGTCTTATATCTGTCTCTAAACCTTATTTACATAACTTAATCTTTGAGAATTTATACATTAGTTACCACTGATGTGCATTCATTATTCATGTATATTCGATGTAAACTCAACATTCATCTGGATTTTCTACATTTCACTTTGATTCCTAACAGGCATCCCAAATCACCCAAAACAAAGGTCTTGATATTTCCCAATAATCCTGCTTCCATTTAATTCTCTCTCATCTTCATAAATGGCAATACTATTCTTCTCATTGTTCAGAACAAAAGCCTTGGAGTTATCCTTGATATTGTTCTTTCTCTTCAGCTTCAATCCATCGGCAAATCCTGCCGACTCTACCTTAAAAAAAAAAAAAATGTTCAAAATCTTCTGCTCCACTGTTGACAGCCAACAGTCTCTCATGTTGGCTATGGCATTAATCTTTAAGGTGGTCTCCCCACTTCTGCCTTTGCTCCCCCGAAGAAAAGACAATGGTCAGACTCATCCTTCTAAAATGCAGGCCAGATCATGTCACCCTTTCTTTTTTCTGTGCTTCTCATTTTACTCTGGAAGAAGTCATGGTCCTTGAAACAGCATTTGAAGCCCTGCCCAAGAGGTCCTTGGAACTTCTCTGGCCCAGCCCTGATTTTGCCTCATCATCTCTGCTTCAGCTACACTCTTCTAGCAGTATAGGAATACTGCTGCTCCTTGATCTTTGAACTCACTGTTCCTTCAGCCTGGAATGCTTTTCTGCTTGTCCACATGGCTGCCTTTCACCTCTTCTCCAATGAAGAGCTGAATCTTAGCTTCTTGCTGAGATTCTCCCTGACTGTCCTATTTAAAGTGGAAACAACGCCACTCACCCACTCCTCTACTCCTATTCTCTTTCTTCTAATTAATTCTTATCTTAAACTTCTATCTCTCCTAATATGTGTCCTTTATTTGCTTATTGCCTATCTCCTGCATTAAAATAAAAACTATTACAGTTCAGGATTTGGGGTCTACTTTGTTCATTTCCATATCTTTGGACCCTAAATAAGTGACTGACACATGGGAACACCTATATATTAAAGAATCTAAAGTTCTTTCCTGAACTTAGAACATCCTGAGAATATTAAGTGTGCCACTACTAATATCCATTCATATGTGGCTTAGAGCCTTTGACCCAATATGTTTATGTATGTTCATACATTCAGTTAGTATCTTCATAAATTGCTTTATATAACTCCTTAGCTTGACTCTGTGTGCTTATTCTTGTGGTTCAGCAATGTCTAGTCAATATCTTCGCACTTGGTTGGTAACTGAGTATTTTTACTAGGTTTCAATGTCCTGCATGCATGTGTGCTAAGTCACTTCAGTCATTTCGGACTCTTTGTGACCCCACGGATTGTAGCCCTCCAGGCCCCTCTTTCCATGGGATTCTCCAGACAAGAATACTGGAGTGGGTTGCCATTTCCTTCTCCATTTCAATGTCCTAATGTAACCTAAAATTGAATTTTATAATCTTAATGTATACTTTTCTCAAATTTCTTTCCTGACTTACGTAGTTAAAATACAAATTTTAATCCCTTCTCCAATAGTATGTTGACCGTAATTGTCTTCAACATTAAGATGTGAGATCATTTTCAGTATTCTTCAAGCATCTATAATTGAGACCATTAGGCCATTTTTTTTTTTCACTCCTAGATTGTGTTGTTTGAAATCTCTTTATAAGGTAATCATGGAGCCTTTTCCAGTCTCCATATATCTTCAATTTATCAGACCCTTTCTTGAGGATAGTGCTTTTATAGCAAGAACAAAGAACGTAGATATCACATTGTAGTTCTTCTGTTGTCTCCATGACCACCGTATGTCCATGAATATTTATCAACTTTGTATGAAAGTGAAAGTGAAGTCACTCAGTCGTGTCCGACTCTTTGTGACCCCATGGACAGCAGCCTACCAGGCTCCGCCGCCCATGGGATTTTCCAGGCAAGAATATTGGAGTGGGCTGCCATTTCCTTCTCCAGGGGATCTTCCCAACTCAGGGATCGAACCTGGGTCTCCTGCATTGCAGACAGATACTTTACTGTCTGAGCCACCAGGGAAGCCCCAACTTTGTATATAAGAAGAAATGCCAATGGATTCTCAGCTGTCCCCAAAAATTGAAATCAGCAAAGATTAGGACTGAATTAACAAAATTCTGCTGGTGTGCTGCGTGCTACAGTCCATAGGGTTGCAAATAGTCGGACACAACTGAGTGACTGAACTGAACTGAACTGATCTGAATAAAAAAGAAAGAGTAGGTGGAGCAGAAGGGGTCAGAGGAAAGAAGTGGTTTTCTTGGACATTACTAGGGGTTGAATTCATCATTTAGAATCTCCAAATGAGGGTCAGGGAACCCAAAACCAGGATCAACAATGAAGGGTGAAGGAAATCTCAGAAAAAAAGGCTGAAGTCTTAGAAAGCCAAGAAGGGTCAAAGTGCTGGTGCTTATAGTCAAAATATAGGTAAATAAGCAGAAATAAAATCTAGGAACCAAGAAAGATCAAGCAAAGACTCCAGAATTCTAAGGACTAGAGCTGCACAATGAGAATCAATTTGGAAAATAATTGTGAAAACATTTTTTTTTTAATTTAAGACGTGGAATCTTTTTAAGCTCCTAATATTTTTTCTTCTGTTCTGAAAAGTACTTTAAGTTAATAATACTGGAGTGGGTAGCTGTTCCCTTCTCCAGGGGATCTTCCCAACCCAGGGATCAAACCCAGGTCTCCTGTATTATGGGCAGATTCTTTACCAGCAGAGCCACCAGGGAAGCCCACCTTAAGTTAATAACATCCATGATTTCCCAACAGTCATGAATTTTAAAGAGTCTTGATATATAAACACTGATGTGAACACGAATAATTTAATGTTTGGTTAGTCTATCCTGTTTCATGGGCATGCTTTGCATTTTCATCAATGTGGTCCATTATAGGATGTGCCCATTTTGTTCTTGCTTACCAGGAAATTTCTAGGAATACATTCTATAGCCTAAATAATTTAACTCAAATCATATTCCATTAGACTATAAGTATGTATTGAAAGAAAGAAAGTGAAAGTGAAGTTGCTCAGTCATGTCCGACTCTTTTCAACCCCATTCTATGGACTGTAGCCCTCCAGGCTCCTCTGTCCATGGGATTCTCCAGGCAAGAATACTGGAGTGGGTGGCCATTTCCTTCTCCAGGGGATCTTCCTGATCCAGGGATCAAACCCTGGTCTTCCGCACTGCAGGCAGACTCTTTGCTGTCTGAGCCACCAGGGGCTCCAGGTATGTTTTATCTTCTTCTTAATAATGGTGCTAAGTCGCTTTCTGTCGTGTCCAGCTCTTTGCGACCCTATGGACTGTAGCCCTCCAGACTCTCCTGCCCATAGGATTCTCCAGGCAAGAATACTGAAGTGGGTTGCCATTTCCGCCTCCAGGGGATCTTCACAACCCAGGGATTGAACTATCTCTTATGCCTCCTGCATTGGCAGGCAAGTTCTTTACCACTAGCACCACCTGAGAAGGATATCTTCTTAATAACAGATTGTCCTAAATTATTTCATCATTTCGTGTATAGTTACCTATTCTAGTTATAGAACACTGCATAGTAACCACAAAACTTACTGGGTAAGCCAAACTTGTTTTTTTTTTTTTATGATCAAAGATTCTCCAAGTCAGGAATTCAGATAGGGAACCACAAAGATGCTCATTCTCTGCTATGTGATGTTTGGAGCTCAGCTGGCATGACTTGACTCAAATGATTAAGGGGTAACTCTAAGCCTGGAGTTGAATCATCTGCCAGCTTCTTCACTTCTGTGTCTGGGACCTGCACTTGGATGGCTGAAGGGTGGGTTTAGCTGGAACCAAGGACCCAAGCCCCACAGATGGCATCTCCAGGCAGACAGTCTCAGGGTAGTCAGATATTGTACATAGCAGTGCGGGGCTCCATGAGTGAATGTTTGATCTTTTAACTCCTAGGTTTGAAAGTCCATGACATTCCTTCCATTATACTCTCTCCGTCATAACAATGTTAAGGCCACCCAGATTCCTGGGGAAGGAACATAGACCACAACTCTCTTTGAGAGATGTATTGAAGTTGTATTTACAGCTATAATTTAAAACTGCCATATTGCCCAAGGAAACACTGGATGTTCTTTATTTCTCCTAACCTTTATAGAAGTTACTCATTTTAAAGAGCATGTGAGCATTATTTTCCATGCAAATAATGTTATACAGTTTAATGATCATGTGCATTTTTTATGGTTGCACTTTGGTTTTTCTTGTACCGCATACATTTTCATAGGTATTTTCTTGACTGTTTGCACTTCAAATTCGTGATTCAGTATTAACTTCTATCACTTGGCCTCCACTGTCTCTGATAGATCATGTTAAAATGTATATTGTATATTTGTGTGGTCTTAGAGTCATTTCCTATCCAATTGCCTGTCCACTGTTTTTCTATTTTCTAGTACCATCCACATTTTATTTTATAGTATCCATAGAGTTTCAGGAAAATATGCAATAAAGTAAATGCACCAGTAATTCTTCATCTGTTTAGGCTCAATTCTCAAGGCCAAGTTTCTGAAAACTGCCTCTGTAACACAAAGTTTCAGAGAGTTGGTTTCACCTTGGATATGCCTTGTCTGACCTTGAAAACACATGGATGTTAAAGTAAGCTGATTCCACTCAATAGACCTTGTTTATTCCTGCGTTCAGTGATATAACTAGTTTGGTCCCTATTTTGTTCAACTTATTTAATTGTTTGTAGAATTTCGCTGAATGAGAGGTACACTTGTAGGAAACAAATGAACAACAAATAGGATTTTAGTAGTTTTCTTTCCTTTTGGTTAACAGATTATATGGATATTCTCTATTGTCAGATAATCAGGTTGAAAGCTTATGTTGTATTTTTTGTTTGCCTACATAAACTACCTTATATGCTGTTGAGAATAGTGTGGATTAATATCTCAAGCACTGGAGTAATAAGTATTATTAAAAATGAGAGTCGTGTAATATTTCCAAAGTCTGCTACT
This sequence comes from Bison bison bison, assembly GCF_000754665.1. Lineage (NCBI taxonomy): Eukaryota > Metazoa > Chordata > Mammalia > Artiodactyla > Bovidae > Bison > Bison bison. Next base: position 3,885,963 of record NW_011494783.1, read on the forward strand.
TTGGATATTTCCATATGCATATTGAACAGTTTGAAAATTATATTTATATAAAATTAAATTTACTCATACAAAATTACATACCTATATACTTATATATACTCTATCCAAGTGTTATGTCATTTAATATATTTACCTTTTTCTGGTGTTAAGAGGGATGCAGTTTCTTTCTATATTATGTCAAGAATTTTAATAAATCTATTTTGCATCAATCTGTTTTAACTTTGCATTATAATTCATGAAATTCAAAATAGTGTTCATTAGTTTATAATTGGTCATTTTTATGTGCTAATGGAAGATAAAAAATTATGGGACTATTTCATTGTTTCCAGGTTTGTTCTTTTTTTTTCACTTTTTTTAAAAAATTTAATTTTATTTTTAAACTTTACATAATTGTATTAGTTTTGCCAAATATCAAAATGAATCTGCCACAGGTATACATGTGTTCCCCATCCTGAACCCTCCTCCCTCCTCCCTCCCTATACCATCCCTCTGGGTCGTCCCAGTGCACTAGCCCCAAGCATCCAGTATCGTGCATCGAACCTGGACTGGCAAATTTTCCACTTATTTTAGAGGACCATTTTTAACCAAGTTTATGACTTAAGGTTGCTGGTCCTAAATCCACATGAGAACCAGCATATGACCCAAGTGTCTTAATAAAGGGTGTTTCCTATTTCCCCCCCAACCCCCGCCCCACCCCAACCGCTTTACTCAGCACCAAGGCATCCTGTAAAGTGGATAAGAATGAGGTGTTAAATTTTTTTCATCTTTACCCTGGGCTGTATGATTTAGGGGGATTCTAGCCCAGTGAGGGCATTTCCCTGGTAGTGCAGACAGTAAAGAATCCACCCACAATGCAGGAGACATGGGTTCAATCCCTGAATGGCTATCCACTCCAATATTCTTGCCTGGAGAATTCCATGGACAGAGGAGACTGGCAGGCTGCCATCCATGGGGTTGCAAAGAGTTAGACGAGATTGCATGACTAACACTTTCACTTTAGCTCAATTAAGAGAGCACCTCTAGTCCAACTCCCCACATTTGTTAAGCTTGGATCCTTGATTTTCCTTACATCCACAAAAGTTGTCAAAATGGCAGTATTTGCTGCAATTAGCAAATGTCCTCAGTTAAATCATGATTTTGATGCTCACCACGCTGCTTTTCACTTAGAAATAATGTAGTTTTTAAAGTAATCTTAGTTATTGTTCCTTTTTGAATCACCATCATAGGTTTAAATAAGCTACTTGACATTAGTGAAGATGAACATTTAGTAGGATATTTTTCTTTAACTCTTAAATGTGTCTTCTTAGTATTTGACTTGGATATTTGCATGAATGAGATTGGCCTTACATCATCATTTCTCATATGTTTCTTGTCACAATTTTAAGTGTCAGAGTTATAATATCCATAAAAATGATTTGAGGAGGAACTGTTCCTTTTTTTTTTCTTTTTCTGTTCACTGTTGCCGGAAAATTGGAATGAATTTGAAAGACTGGCAATGTCAACTGAGGAAAAAAAAAAAAATCACAACCTAAAAACTGAGAATTATGTTTTATTCAGTAGATTTACTGAGGACCCAAGCCAAAGGTACAGCCTCTCAGATGGCCCTGAGGGACTGTTCTGAGCCAAGATACAGTTTTTGCCAAAAGAAAAAAAAAAAACAAAACAAACAAAACAGGTAGCAGGACATCAAAACATTACTGCTGATTAAAGAAAACTAGATATCTCAAGTTAATGAATGTAGTGCATTTTTATTTCATGGGAAAATACAAGAGTCTGGGCTTATAGAAATTATTCCTTTAGCATGCACCTCAGTTACTTGCAAGCCAGTACGTACTTTTCCTCCATCCTAAACCCCCTCAGGGTGCACAGTCAGGGTGCTGTAGTGTCTGATGGCCTCAATATCCTTTGTTTACTAAAATGGCTGGCGGCATTCTTTTTACACAGTAAAATTCACCTGTATTACCGTATGAGCTTCTTGTGAGCTTTTTTTTTTTTTTTTTCACTCACAAACACTGTTAGTTCAATGGGAATGGTGCTATTCAGGCATCCTGTTCTCTGCAGAGTTGGTCTCACAATCTAAGGTTTTGTCCATTTCATTACAGTTTCAAAATTTTGGCATAAAATTGTCCATGTGCGTGCTAAGTTGCTTCAGTCATGTTTGTGACCCCATGGACTGTAGCCCAACAGGCTCCTCTGTCCATGGGATTCTCCAGGCAAGAATACTGGCGTGGGTTGCCATGCCCTCCTCCAGGGGATCTTCCCAAACCAGGGATCGAACCCTAGTCTCTTACATCTCCTGTAATAGCACGCAGGTTCTTTACCACTAATGCCACCTGGGAAGCCCCATAGCGTTCTCGTTATTTTCAGAATGTTGAGTGGATCTAAAATCCTGCCTCTACTTGCACCTTCTTCATTTTTGTTTTCACTACCGTAAACATTGGTATCTTTTCAAGAACAACCTCTTAGATTCACTAGTTCTTCCCAACTTAGTTTTCTGTATCATTAGAATCTATTCTTTTTCCTACTTTCTTTGTATTTAGCTTTTATTTTTGTTACTTCTCAAAAATAATCTACAGATACTTTATTCTTTATATTTATATAAGTATTTAAAGCTATCAGTTTCAGTTAAAGGTCTTTTTTAGTGCATCTTCCAACTTTGGTTATATAGTATTTTCATTATTGTTTAGTAGTGTTCAATATATTTTAATATCCATTATGACTTTTATTAGCCAATGTGTTAAGTTAAAGTTTTTTTTTTTAATTTGATGTGCATATGCATAGACTTGCATTTTTTTGGTGATTTCTATTAAAAACACATTATAGTCAATATATTAATTCTTGGAAATTAATTGAGGTACTTGAATTATGATTTACTCTAAAGCCAGTTTCTATAAAGGTTCTATGTTTTCTGGAGAAGACTATGTTCTCTGTTGAGCACAGAATTATTTATGCATCTTTAGATCTAAGAGGGCTTCCCTAGTGACTCAGTGGTAAAGGATTCACCTGCAATGCAGGAGATGTGGGTTCTATCCCTGGATCTGGTAATTCCCCTGGAGGAGGGCATGGGAACCCACTCCAGTATTCTTGCCTGAAAAATCCTATGGACAGAGGAGCCTGGTATGCTATAGTCCATGGGGTCACAAAGAGTCAGACAAGTCTAAAGTGATGAAGCATGAGATTTAAGAACCTTGAGTGTCTAGTTTATTTATCATTATAGGACTAAACAAGATAATTTCTTAAAATTTATGACTGATGTTTATCAGATATGTGCAAACAGTCTACCTCATTCTTTCCATTACTCTTTCATAAAGATCAAGTTTCGTTTAAAATTTATTTTTAAAATAAACTGCATCTCATTTCACTGAAGAGAGGTGTCTTTGTTGGGCCATATGGCCACAGTCTGGGCTTTCCTGGTAGCTCAGCTGGTAAAGAATCAGTCTGCGATGCAGGAGGTGCTGGCTCAATTCCTGGGTCCGGAAAATCCTATTGAGAAGGGACAGGCCACCCACTCCAGTATTCTTGGGTTTCCCTGGTGGCTCAGATGGTAAAGAATCTGCCTGCAATGCGGGAGACCTGGGTTCAGTCTCTGGGTTGGGACGATCCACTGGAGGAGGGCATGGCAACCCACTCCAGTATTCTTGCCTGGAGAATCCCCATTGCCAGAGGAGCCTGGTGGGCCTCAGTGCGTGGTGTCACAAAGAATCGGACATGACTGAGGGACTAAGCACAGCACAGCACAGGGCCATACTGTGTTATAGGGAATTCCCAGTTCTAAGCTGCACCTCTATATTGGTAGCAAAATAAGAACTAGTTAAATGAAAACGAGTGTTTGGCTGCTATTGTTTCCTTTGCCTGTGGCAGTTGGGTGGTTCATAGAAGGATAAAAATCCTGGAAAGGTTGTGTGACCAGATGGCCACCAGATCTGGAATGTGAGGAATAGAAGTTCTAATTGATTTTGTAAAAAGAACTTTGAAAATCGCTTTAAGGCTAGTCCCAGCGTGAACCAGAACATAATTAAAGGACATAATAATATTATATAAGCAGAGCTGCGAAGTAGGAAGCAAGACTCCTCTGTGCTGTCATATAACTCGTCCATACAACAGAAAAGGCAAAATGTGTTCAGGGAATAGAGGAATTTGCCTACTCTCATTCTGGCTATTCATGAAATAGATGGACCTAAACCATTCCATTTCAGAATGATTGTGTGAGTTTAATGCTTTGGGCTTCAGATAACAGAATACTTAAATAATAATGAACTAAAAATTATTATAATTATTTCATCTAATAAGAAGCCTGCAGGGAAGGGGTTCAGGTTTGGCTAATTCTATGGCCCGCTGCTACCATGCAGTTTATTTCTCACATCACCATGCTTAATACGCTAGCCTTTGTAGTCAGGTTTTTTCCTGACATGGTTGTTCTTATGCAGCTATACACAAATGCAAGGAGGAGACTCAGTAGCCCTCACTGCCACACACATCCTTAGAAAATACGCTACCAGAATCCCCTAACAGACTTTATTTCAGATCCTATTAGACATGGTTATGGTTAGTGACATGGAATCCTAGAGAAGCAAGTGTTTGACATGTTTAGACTGTATTCTGGAAAGCTGGTCTAATCTCTCGCTATGGAAGAAGATTGAGAACAGTTCTTGAGTAAACAAATATGATATCCAGAAGGATATTCTAAGGAATGTTAAGTTTTGGGTTTTCTTTTCCCTATCTTTAGTGTAAATAGTGGCTAATTTAGAAACTTAAGCTCTTAATAGTGCTTTTCTGCTTATTTGGAATGTGTGTGTCTGTGCGTGCGAGCTGAGTCGTGTCTGACTCTTGCCCACCCCGTGGACTGTAGCTGGTCAGGCTCTTCTGTCCATGGAATATTCCAGGCAAGAATACTGGTGTGGGTTGTCATTGTCTACTCCAGGGGATCTTCCCAAGTAAGGGGTCGAACCCGGGTCTCCTGCAGCTCCTGCATTGGCAGAAAAGTTATTTACAAGCTGAGCCACCAGGGAAACCTTAATTTTGAACGTAAGGGTGTCTAATGTTTTGAGACACTCCACTAAGGTAAGTCACAATCTGCAGACCTTATAGTGGAGATGATCAAACACCTGTACTTTATTTGTCCTGCCCTGATCCCTGACCCCACGGTCCAGTCAGTGCTAGAAGGAGAACCAGTTTGAGTTTGGGGGCTGCTCTAGTCAGCTAAGAACCTCAGGCAAATCACATAAGCTCTGTACTCTAGTACTGTATTTTCTATTTAAGTAAGACTGTGTGTGTCGGCTGCATGGTTTTTCTGAGCGAATTTTCTCACAGTTGCTTTTGCCATTCATGTCTTCATAATGTCTTCTTACGAGTGTTATGTTTTCCTCATATTGTTGAAACACCCAATGAAAAAGTTCTTAAATCTCTGTCAACTCATCAACCTAATTTAAAACAATTAATAAATACCTTGGCTTCCCAGGTGGCACTAGTGGTAAAGAATCTGCCCACCAATGAAGGAGACAAAAGAGACGTGGGTTTGGTCCCTGGGTCAGGAAGATTCCCTGGATCAGGAAATGGCAAGCCACCCCAGTATTCTTGCCTGGAAAGTTCCATGGACAGAGGAGCCTGGGGGGCGGGGGGGCTATAGTCCATGGGTTCACAAAGAGTCAGACATGACTGATCAACTGAGCAATAAACACCTATTATGATAAGATGCCCAAATGGATAGGTCACAGTCACCTCCCTCCAGAGGATCACTGTAGAGATGCAGTTATTAAACTGTAAATCAATACATTAAAATACAAAACTCATGGAGGGCACAGATGTGGAACAAAGGAAGGAACACTTTACTGCAGTTAGGTTCTGCACAATCACTTGGTTGGGTTAAGAATGTCTGAACTTTGGTCTATGCAAGAAAAAAGAACACGACAGACTTTTTATACTTTATAATCATGTTTTTTTAATTAAAAAAAAAAACTTCTATGATTGATCTCATTTATTCCTTCTGTCTCCCTTTTGTAGCTCTTTATTTCCAGCTTCTAATTGACTATCTTCCAAATATCCCAGAGGCCCTTCAAGCTGAGTATATCAAACTCTTTATTCATCATCCCAAAACTTGACCTTTCTTACTTGTTACCAGTTGTAACTTTAGTCTTTGCCTGGGGACATTGTTTAATAAATGCTGTTTATGACATTTTTGGTTTTGACCTTAAAGGAGATCAGTCGTGGATATTCATTGGAAGGACTGATGTTGCAGCTGAAACTCCAATACTTTGGCCACCTGATGCAAAGAGATGACTCATTAGAAAAGACCCTGATGCTTGGAGGGATTGAGGGCAGGAGGAGAAGGGGACGACAGAGGATGAGATGGCTGGATGGTATCACCGACTCGATGGACATGAGTTTGAGTGAACTCCGGGAGTTGGTGATGGACAGGGAGGCCTGGCGTGCTGTGATTCATGGGGTCGCAAAGAGTCGGACACGACTGAGTGACTGAACTGAACTGATCCCAATTTTAAAGAGATACAGCTATAGTGTATATGCTACAATTGATTATCAATGAATAGTACTACTACTACTAAGTCGCTTCAGTCGTGTCTGACTCTGTGCGACCCCAGAGACGGCAGCCCACCAGGCTCTGCCATCCCTGAGATTCTCCAGGCAAGAACACTGGAGTGGGTTGCCATTTCCTTCTCCAGTGCATGAAAGTGAAAAGTGAAAGTGAAGTCACTCAGTCATGTCTGACTCTTCGCGACCCCATAGACTGAAGCCTACCAGGCTCCTCTGTCCATGGGATTTTCCAGGCAAGAGTACTGGAGTGGTTTGCCATTGCCTTCTCCTATCAGTGAATGGGTAGGTAAAAATATCCTGCTGCTACTGCTACTGCTGCTAAGTCTCTTCAGTCGTGTCCGACTCTGTCCCACCCCATCCCTGGGATTCTCCAGGCAAGAACACTGGAGTGGGTTGCCATTTCCTTCTCCAGTGCATGAAAGTGAAAAGTGAAAGTGAAGTCACTCAAGTCGTGTCTGACTCTTCGAGACCCCATGGACTGCAGCCTACTAGGCTCCTCCACCCATGGGATTTTCCAGGCAAGAGTACTAGAGTGGGTTGCCATTGCCTTCTCCAAAAAAAAAAAAAAAAATTCTAGGATGTTTTTAACTTTAACACTGTGGACTAAGCATCACGAAGGGGATTTAATTCAGTCCAGACACCTATTACTTAAATGTGGACATGTGTTAAGATATTAATATTATTTTTTAATCTGGAATTATATATATCATGTGGCTATGCAGTGACTTGTGTGGTCTACTTTGGTATATCTCATTTGTGGTATAATTTAACTGCTACAAATTTATGAGGATGATAATCTAGTAGAGACACCATTTAATTTCCAAGAAAGTATAGCTCACCTTTCAGACTTGGTTATTTTATGTACTGCTATTGACTTTTCTTCATTTTATGTACAAGGCATAGCCCAGTGAATAATAAAAAAATATTATTACATTGACTTTAACTCTTAGCCTTTGCTTTGACTTTGCAGGAGGAGACCTTTAAATTTATGTGTTTTGAAATTCATGAAAATTGACATTTGTGCCTAACAACTTATTTTTCCATTCTCATATGCTTTTTCTCTTGACTGAATTGAGTCTTAAGTAGATTGCAGAGGCTGTTGATTACAAAACTCTCCTAGATTCACCAAACAGTGACCATGGGCTTAAAGAATATTCTTGGTAAAATTGAAGAATGGGTATATTCTCTCAGATATTTTCAGATAAAAATCTTAATGGACATGGTTTTCACCAGTCAGTGAAAGTCACTCAGTCATGTTGGACTCTTTGGGACACAAGGGACAGTAGCCTGCCAGGCTCCTCTGTCCATGGAATTCTCCAGGAAAGAACACTGGAGGGGGTAGCCATTCCCTTCTCCAGGGGATCTTCCCAACCCAGGGCTTGAACCCAGGTCTCCACTCGTTCTGGAATGAGCCACCATATGAGCCACCAGGAAAGCCCTCACCAATCAATAATATGTTATTAACAAATATTACATTAACAGACCATATTTAGTGTAAAATATTTGATCATGGCATGGTTAATTATTTTGATCATATTAATCACTTTACTATTTTTTAAATTTATATGAGAGTATTTATTTTTATTGAAGTACAGTTTATTTACAATGTTGTGTTAATTATTGCTGTCCTGAAAAGTGACTCAGCTATACATTTTTTTTTCATATTCTTTTCTATTATGGTTTATCACAGGGTATTAAATATAGTTCTCTGTGCTGTTCAGTAGGGCCTTGCTGTTTATCGATTCTCTATAATAGTTTACATCTTCTAATCCCAACCTCCCACTCTTCCCTCCCCCCAATCCCTTCCTGTTGGCAACCATAAGTCTATTCTCTATGTTTGAATCTTTTCACTGTTAAACCCAAGTATGGTTCACTCAATATGAAAGGAAATTCAGGGCTAATTTGTTTGCTCCAGCAGCCACTCCAGGCTTACTTATTCATGTGTGTGTACTCTGTGTGTGTATGCGTGAATGTGCGTATTTTGTTACATATTTTAGTAATATATATTATTATGAAATTGAAAGAAACTGTTAGGGCTCAGTCATTTCTGACACTTTGACACTTTGCAACCCCATGAACTATAACCCGGGCTTCCTAGGTGGCGCTAGTGGTAAAGAACTTGCCTACCAATGCTGGAGACAAGAGACAACGTTTGATCTCTGGGTGGGGAATTTCCCCTGGAGGAGGGCATGCAACCCACTCCAGTATTCTTGCCTAGAGAATCTCCATGGACAGAGGAGCCTGCTGGGCTACCAGTCCCTAGGGTTGCAAAGAGTTGGATACGACTAAGGCAACTCAGCATGCATGCAGGCATGGATTATAACCAACCAGGCTCCTCTCTCCATGGGATTTCTTAGGCAAGAATACTAGAGTGGGTTGCCATTTCCTTCCCCAGAGGATCTTCCCTACCCAGAGATCTAACCTGCATCTCTTGCTTTGCAGGAGAATCCTTTACCGTCTGAGTTACCAGGGAAGCCCAAATATGTATCATGCTGCTGCTAAGTCGCTTCAGTCGTGTCTGACTCTGTGCAACCACATAGATGGCAGCCCACCAGGCTCTGCTGTCCCTGAGATTCTCCAGGCAAAGATACTGGAGTGGGTTGCCATTTCCTTCTCCAATGTATGAAAGAGAAAAGTGAAAGTGAAGTCACTTAGTCGTGTCTGACTCTTAGCAACCCCATGGACTGCAGCCTACCAGGCTCCTCTGTCCATAGATTTTCCAGGCAAGAGTACTGGAGTGGGGTGCCATTGCCTTATGATTATAGTATATATTTATAATCATATAAATATATATTATAATCATATATATATATATGTATACCT
>NW_011494783.1:3895434-3898035 GCF_000754665.1 Bison bison bison
TATATGTATACCTATGTGTTTGTCTTTATTTTTGAGGGATGGTTGTGATATATTGTACTGTGCAGAGAGGAACCCTGTCTCTAAACTGCATTGCATAGCAAAGCTTTCAACACATGGCAAATTCTGTTATTACCACAGCAACTTTGAGAGCAGATACAGCATCCCATCTTGAGCATTTCCCCACACACAGCCAGAGATAGACTGAAGCATTTGAAACAGCTTCCCTGCCCAGAGAGAAAGCTACACCAGCTGTCATAGTTACAGTTCTCATTTTAACATGTTAATAAACAAACATTCCTCTAACCTTAGCTGGTGTGCTCTTACCCCTGAAAGATAAATCTGATTTGGGGATGCTGACGCAGTGGATCTTCTGAACCTATTAGAGTGGAAACAGTTCACCAGGCTCTACTAACTAAACCTGTATGATGATGAATGTGCTTTGAGAAACCATTTAAGAACAGACACTGGCTGTCCTGGCTATATTTTAACGTCCCTTTCAGCTTTTTCGTTTGGCAACATTTCATCTTACTTCTGTTTGGCTTCTATCAGAATTTTCCTCACTTTAAATGGTTATACTCAGTTGTTCCTTCCTGAATTGTATCCTAGGAACTTTTTTCCCTCAGTCTTATCAGAAGTCAAGAGAAATAGATCAATCTTCTGTAATTTAGTAAGTAATTTTACTCAATCCTATTTCTCATACGTTTGACAATTACTCTGCATCTCCAGCTTTGTTTTGAGTGATAGAATTAATACCGAGACTTTATCCTTCCTGAAAGTTAATAGGAAGAAAGTTTCAGCCAGTTATGTGATTTATTTTTTTTTAATGGCATCAAGTTAGAAAGCCTGCTGCAGGCATCTCCACAATGCAAATGGTATGGGAACACTTGAGAGCATTAGCCTAGACTCCACTCACCTCTGCATTGTTGATGATGACTCAGCCAGTGCAAATCCGATATTCAAACTCCTTGGCAAAGCTCCCTCTGTATAGGCGCCACTTGACTGAACCATAGCCTCACTTCCTCTGTGGCTCTTTGCTTCTGCACGTGTTTGCTGACAAAGCCTCCATTGGTTCACATTCTACCTTATATACATTAATATATTCAGTCACAATATTCCACTCTAATTGATAGGAGAGGACTCACTGAGAAAAGATTAAGGATGTCCTAACTGTGGAGAAGGCAATGGCAACGCAGTCCAGTACTCTTGCCTGGAAAATCCCATGGACAGAGGAGCCTGGTGGGCTGCCGTCTCTGGGGTCGCACAGAGTCGGACACAACTGAAGCGACTTAGCAGCAACTGTTTTTAACACAGGATACCATTTTTTCCCCCCTTTGGCTGCACAGCATGCAAGATCTTAGTTCCCCTATCCGGTATCAAACCTGCACCATCTGCAGTGGAAGCGTGAAGTCTTGACCACTGGACCACTGGACCATCCCCTAGGATACCATTTTTTTCAACATTCTGAATGGCCTCTCTGCAAGTTGCTCATATTTCCTGTGACGTACATATTATCAAAATATCTATCTTATTAGTTTTTTTTCAACCAAGAAAAATCATTATATTAAACCTTCCATTTAACTACAAAGTAAGATAGGTGGTACAAATATAACTACACCCTGAAAATTTTAAAGTAATATTTTCATATTCTTTACTGCAAATACAGGATTTTTTTTAATTAGTTTTATTAAAATTTTATAAAAATGTACTTTTTTTACTAGTTTATTATTTTGACAGATTAAAACCATAGGAAAGAGGACATGTCTTATTATCTTACAATTCATTGTTAGAGCATTGAAATATTACTTGAGAGTAAATGTTACTTTATACGGGAGACCTGGATTTGATTAACGTATCATTCCCTTGAACTGTTTCTAGAAATGAGCAGTAAATAGGACATACTATTTCCAGAAACTTTCCTTGAACTTATCAATCTTTATATTAAGTGTAGGTTCCAGTCCTGTACTGGAGAGCAATGAGTGTTAATCACAGAGCAATAGGGTAGGAGCATTTTAGTTTGCTGTACCCAAGCCTGTTTATTTTTTTTATTTTTTTGGCTGCATGAAGAATTATATTTTCTTTGGCACAGTTTTATAAACAGAAGAAAATATACATTGGAGATAGAATAAACATTTAAAAAATGTAAACTGTCAATATTTTACTTATGCTTCCAAAAAGCAGACGTGGGACAGATTCATTCATCAGAAGAAAGCAAACACAGTCTGCAAATGCATTTGTTTTATGTGTCTTTCTAGCAGGTGGTAGGAGTTGAGTCTAAATAATGGAAAACCGTACTGACAATAAAACTCTTTCCACAGAGATGAATCTCAGATATTCCAGTAGACTGGCATTGAGCACTGAAAACCTTCAGACTGTGATTCAAATTTTATCATTTTTCTCCTTACTCATAAAGGAGCAGGCTTTATTCCTGTTTTCCCCAAAATATGACTAGGAAGGTGAAAAACTGCCAGTGTTATAGTCTTCTTTGAAGGAATTTGTCCCTTTTTAGGTATTTAGTTAAATGGCAGAATGTCTGCTTTTTATGTGTAACATTTTGTTTTTTTGCACTGTTACCAGAAAAAAAAAAAAAATATATATATATAT
>NW_011494783.1:3898135-3936197 GCF_000754665.1 Bison bison bison
TTAAAAAATTTTTTTTCATATATGATATTATACATGTTTCAATGCCATATGGCAAAACCAATACAATATTATAAAGTTAAAAAATAAAATAAAAATAAAAATAAACTTTTTTAACAATTTGAAGCAAGGTCTGTGAATTGTTTATCTGTATGTGGTTTGTAATATGCATTTCCAGTGCCTGTGAATAGTAAACAACAAAGTGCCTTCAAGAGGTATTTGTCTCCAACTGAAGTTTGTTGACTGTCGAATTTATCACATGATCAGTGACAGTGAATTGGCCCATAATCTGTACCCCAAAATCTTTTATGAGACTGCTTCCTCCTTGGGAGGATCTGATAGTTTCTGGTTGTGTGTGGAAGGACAGAGAGGGAAGGGAGCTGGGAAATCCACTGTCCAGATTGCAGTGTCTCTAGTTATCCTTCCAGTCTCACTCTCGCAAGGGCACACACGCCTCTCCACCGATGGTGGAATCCAACTGGGATTCTCAGTGTCAGCTTCCACGGGGAGTCTTTTAGGGGAGGTGGGGGAGAGGGTGAGATAGCATCTGCTTTTGCTGTCTTTCATGACTCCTTGCATCTCCAGAGTTTGAGCCTTTCTGAGGTTCAGCCCTGCAGCCTGGCTCACTTTTTCTTTCCATAGGTTCTTCTGTAGTTTTTTTCTTCAGCATCTCTTTTTTAACTCCTCATCTACTTCATTATCATTTAAAAAAACAAAAACAAAAAACAAATTTGGACCATTTTTGAAGTCTGTATTGAACTTGTTATGATATTGCTTCTGTTTTATGTTTCGGTTTTGGGGCTGCAAGGCATGTGGGATTTTAGCTCCACAACCAGGGATGGAACCTGCATCCCCCTGCATTAGAAGATAAAGTCTTAACCACTGGGCCACCAGGAAAGTCCCTACTTCATTATCTTTTAAAACTTTGTCGACATCTCCCCCATCTTTCACAGAAATGTATGTACATATGACAATCTGCTTAATATTGAGTTGAGGATAAGATGGGAGGGTAGGAAGAGTTACAATAACGTGTGGAGATTTCCTACATAGACTGAGAAAGTTCAGTATTTTATGAAAAATAAATTTATGTCTGTTAAACTTTTTAAAAACCATTTCTTTACAATTTGTCAAGCATGCATATTTTGGATGCTTACTCAGTATTATGTTTGTAAGTTAGCACTAAAAACAAAGAAGGTAGTCCAAGGAGCTTAAGGCACTTGGTAGGAGAGAACTGAGGAAAAAAAAAAAAGAATTATAATTAATGTGATAGAGGGCTATAATATAATTTATGCACTGTGTGCTCCTGAAGCACTCAGGAAAGGGACCTAGAGTTTGGGGTAAGGAGTACATCATCTGGGAAGGTTTTCTTGAGGGAGTGGTGCTTGCATTTTTTGAAAATTATTTTATCTATTTGAATACTAGATGCACACATATTTAGAATATTTATAACTTTCCAGTGAGTTTTGGGCTTTCCTGGTAGCTCAACTGGTAAAGAATCCACCTGCAATGCAGGAGACCCTGCTTCAATTCCTGGTTTGGGAAGATCCACTGGAGAAGGGATAAGCTACCCACTGTAGTATTCTTGGGCTTCCCTGGTGGCTCAGCTGGTAAAGAATCGGTGCAGGAGACCTGGGTTCGATCCCTGGGTTGGGGAAATCCCTTGGAAAAGGAACAGGCTATGCCCCCCAGTATTCTAGTCTGGAGAATTCCATGGACTGTATAGTCCATGGGGTCCCAAAGAGTTGGACACGACTGAGTGACTTTCACTTGGTCTTGTAGTGAGTTTTACCTTTGTCATTATATATTAAGCTTTCTTATCCCTCATGGTGCCTTTTCCTTCATTTGGTTTTGGTTTTCTTTTAAAATACACTTTATCCCTTCTTATCCTCCTCAGAAACAGTGTGTATTACTATATGTCAGTTTTTATTCATATGTCAGTTTTATTCACTCATTCATGTCCAATTCTTTGCAACCCTATTGACTGTAGCCCACCAGGCTCCTCTATCCATGAGATTTTTCCAGGTAAGAATACTGGCGTGGGTAGTCATTCCATTCTCTAGGGGATCTTCCCAATCCAGGGATCGAACCTGGGTCTCCTGCATTGCCAGTGGATTCTTTACTGACTGAGCCACCAAAGAAAAAAATGTACATGCATTCAGTTCATAATTTGTGTGTATTCAATCAATTCTGAAAATGATACTCTAAAGTAGATACTATTGTTTTCTCTCTTTTAGAGAGGAAAAACCATGAGGCACAACTTTTAAGTAATTTAGTGAAACATAAATTGGACAAACAAACATAAGCAATATCAAGCTCAGACACTCACTGTGGAGCCTACATCACTTCACATATTGATACTAATACCAATATTATACAAGGTATCAATGTTTTTGGATTATATCACTAAGGTCAGTATATTAATATCATCATAGACACACCTATGTCTTGTATTTTTACCTATATTCACCTTGCTTATCATTTTCATTTCCTTCACTCTCAACTGTTCTTCACTCCTTTGTTTCTGGTATGCTTCTTAGTCATAGTTTATTGTTCGATTAAAAAAAAAATCCAATGGTACACTTGTCTTTTCAATATGCAGTTCAGTGTTATTAAAATCTACTTTTGTTATTGCTATACTTGGGTATATTTCTACTATCTTCTTTTGCTTTTGGTCCTACTTTTTATGTGTTCTGTTTTTTCTCTCATTTTTCCTTCCTTTGGCTCCCTCAGTATTTTTTAGAAATATTTATCTCCCCCACCACTAAATGCAATGTTTATACATATATATATGTATATATACATAATTATTCAATATTTCCTATTTTAGGGATTATCTTTATAATTTTAAGTGACTATTTTAAAAAGTCAAAAGTAACTTAACATTTTGATCTTTCTCCTGAATTATGAAAGAAACATGATATTACTTGGGCTGCCATAATTGGATACCACAGGCTGGGTAGCTTAAGCAACAAAAATTTTATTTTCTCCTAGTTCTGGAGGCTGGAAGTCCAAGATCAGGGTAACAAGGTTGGCTTCTACTGAGGACTGTCTTCACAGCTTACAGATGGCTGACTTCTTACCACATCTTCACATGGCTTTTCCTCTGGGCACATGGGAGAGAGAGCTCTCTGGGTCTGTTGCTCTTCTCATGAGGACACCAGTCCTATGGGATTGGGGCCCACCCTCATGACCTCATTTAGCCTTAATTATCTCCTAAAGGCCCCATCTCCAAAAACAGTTGCACCGGAGGTTGGGGCTTTAACATATAAATTGGGGGAGGGGAATAAAATTCAGTCCACGACACTTGGTTTAACATAAATATGGTTATCTCCTTCCATCCTGAATTCTACTTTGGTCCTACAATCTAGTTCTCCCTCTTTCTGAACTTCAGTAGTATCATTTGTATAATTTTATGTTTATGTCATTATTGTATTTTCACGTTTTGTCTTGTTTGTCAACTTTTTCTCTTCCTGTGCCTTCCTGTTCTCCTCTTTCTAGATGTGTGTTCCCTTCAACACACATTCTTTAGTTTTAATGTTGGCAACCTGCTTCAATTTTGTTTCTATGAATATATCTTAATTTCCTTCTTTCTTGTGTGATAGTTTAGCTTGATGTGCAATTCTAGATTTGAATTTTATTTCCTTTAGGCATTTTCAATATCTTATTCTACTGCCTTCTACCTTTTGTTTCTCCTTGTTAATAAGTTTCCTATCTGCTTTAATATTGTTTCTTAGGAGTCGTCTTTCTTCTCTTTTGCTATTTTTATGCTTCTTGGTGATTTGCTCTTACATTTTTCTGTGTAAGACGGATTGTTTTTTCTGATTGCATAAACTATCATTTCATTAATAATAATTGAATTTGCTTCTATTTTCACATAAGATCCATCAATCTATCCCTTCTTTGTCACATCTTAATTCATGAAATTAAAAAAGTGCTTGATCCTTGGAAGGAAAACTATGACAAAGCCAGAAAGTATGTTAAAAGGCAGAGACATCACTTTGTTGACAAAGGTCCATTTAAAGACCAATTTCTTAAGAATATTTTGTTTGGGAATTATAGTCCTACCTGAACCTAAATTTTTAGTCAGTTCTGGAAAACTCTTAGACATTCTGTCTTTGAATTCCTTCTCCATAATTCTCTCTTTTCTCTCCTTCTGAAATGTTAATCAAATGTTAGACCTCATTTCATCCTCCACATGTTAATATTTGTATTGAATATTGAATATTTTTAATCACTTTTAGATGTTCAGTCTATCTTTCAATTCACAGATACACACTACACTTTTGTCTCATCTGCCTAACACAACTGATGAAGTTTTTAATTTCGGTAATTAATTTTTACTCTTGGAGGAAATATTTGACTATTTATCAAATATGACAGGTTCTATTTAATACTAACTCATTACTTTCTTATATATTTTTTCCACCTTTTATTTCTTTAAGTGATTTTTGAATTCTTTACCATATTCTCAATCCTAAAATTTATCTGAAATCCATAGCAGTCAAATTTTTCTCTGTGGTGTTTCTTTTGAATCATTTTCATTATGCATCTTTTCTAATATGTTATGTTAACATGCACAGATTATGTATTTAAATTTCTCTGGCTTTTATCTTCAGGAATCCTGTGATTCCAGGGTCACTCCTGAGAGAATTTATGCTTCCTTCAAAATATAACAGTTAAGAACTACTTTTTGTATTTTAATTTCTTGGCTTGGGGGTTATACCCTCTCGCCATTGTAAATTTGAAAGCCATAATTTTGTTGAGCAAACCTGTGGCTTATGAATTCTCAGAAAGTAGTTTCTTTTCTGTAGGTCAGTAGAAGAGAGACAAATTTGCTTGTCACATTTCTTTGCTGACTAGTGAATTTTTCTCCAGTATCTGCTTCAGCTGAGATTTTAGCATTTTTAGGCTTTATGTTCTAGTGTTTCTGGCAAGGGGAGGGGTGTTGTTATTCCTTGCACAAGTCCAACACTTGATTCCTAATTCTGCTTGGCCTTTAAAATCTAAACCTTTGCATTACAAAGATTAGCAAATACCTTCTGAATACTAATAGCCCAGCATCATCTGGCACCCTGTAGTTTAGTTAGTTGTTTTTTTTTTTTTTTTTTTTGAACCCCCTTCCCAAAACTTCTCCTACCTTATTGGATACATACAGATATAATTTAAAAGGATGTGTGTTGCATTTCATCTGGCATTTCTATGTGTTTTGAACTGAAAAAGCTTCAGGGTCCTCACATTACCATATCATAGAAAATGGAATTATCTGGAGATTATTTATTTTTATCTCTTTCCTAAATATTCTATAATATGTTATTCTTAAATGTTGCTGCTGCTGCTGCTGCCACCAAGTCACTTCAGTTGTGTCCGACTCTATGCAACCCCATCAGCGGCAGCCTACCAGGCTCCACTGTCCCTGGGATTTTCCAGGCAAGAACACTGGAGTGGGTTGCCATTTCCTTCTCCAGTGCATGAAAGTGAAAAGTGAAAGTGAAGTCGCTCAGTCGTGTCCGACTCTAGCGACCCCATGGACTGCAGCCTACCAGGCTCCTCCGTCCATGGGATTTTCCAGGCAAGAGTACTGGAGTAGGGTGCCATCGCCTTCTCCGATTCTTAAATGTTAAATGTTGTTAAATAAATTATCTCATAGCCAAGAGTTTGTGTTATGATAAAAAACATTGAGATGCGGTAAAAATTTTACAAATGAAGTTATATGGATCAGGTCTTTCTTTTTATGTAACTCATAATAGATAATGTCAGCATTTTGGGGAAAATTATCACTTTTGGAGAGTATTGAGTTAGTGAAATTTGAAGCATTCTGAAAAGTATTTTACCTTAAGACTCTAATGTCAGACTTCATTGATGAACATGGAAACATTCTCACAACTGAAGAAAAGCATCATTATTGTACAGAGTACAGAAGGTTGAAGTCTCAAACAATCACATCACGAGTAATAACATCATCATTATCAACAACAATCAGAACAACAAAGCAGAAAGCAAGGGGGAGGAAAAGGACGGGTTATGGACTCCTATTTTCAGCCAAGCACCCTTCTAAGCACCAAAGCCAGAATAGGCTGAAAAATGTTTTTGGTTTGACAAAGGCAAGAGCTAGTTTTACAAATGAAGCACTTCCTGCCTCTATAATTTCCAGTAACTCCTGAAATAAATCTTTACAATCTGGTTTTGTATGAACTAGTTAAATTCCAGAACGTTAAATATAGTCATATTAGGAGCATGCCAAAGCCAAGTAGAAATTATATTTGATTCCTTATTATGTTGGACTGTACATATTATTGTAATGTGGATAGTTGTGACTCTAATTTATATTCCTATTTTCCTTTTTCCCAGGCAAAAATACTAATAAGCAAAATAGAGTCTTCTTCCTTCAAAATATACTTTCAAAATTGGACTATTTAGTAACAATGAGGAGAATATAATTCTAATTTTCTTTAGCGAATAAAACAAGTCTCTCAAATATTAAAGTGTTTTTGAATGTGAGAAATTGCCATGTTACTTAATCAAAGCTGTGCAGTTAATAGGTTCCTAATGATACTGGGAGAGTTGCAATTCAGTTCCGTTCAGTCGCTCAGTTGTGTCTGACTATTTGCGACACCATGGACTGCAGCACGCCCAGCTTCCTGTCCATCACCAATCCCTGAGTTTGCTCAAACTCATGTCCATTGAGTCGGTGATGCCATCCAACCATCTCATTCTCTGTCATCTCCTTCTCCTCCTATCTTCAATATTTCCCAGCTTCAGGGTCTTTTCCAGTGAGTCAGTTCTTCACATCAGGTAGCCAAAGTATTGGAGTTTCAGCTTCAACATTAGTCTTTCCAATGAATATTCAGGACGGATTTCCTTCAGAATTGACTGGTTTGATGTCCTTGCAGCCCAAGGGACTCTCAAGAGTCTTCTCCAACACCACAATTCAAAAGCATCTATTCTTCGGCGCTCAGTTTTCTCTATAGTCCAACTCTCACATCCATACATGACTACAAGAAAAACCATAGCTTTGACTATACAGACCTTTGTTGGCAAAGTAATGTCTCTGCTTTTTAATATGCTGTCTAGGTTGGTCATAGCTTTTCTTCAAAGGAGCAAGCGTCTTTTAATTCCATGGCTGCAGTCACCATCTGCAGTGATTTGGAACCCAAGGAAATAAACTTGGCACTGTTTCAATTGTTTCCCCATCTATTTGCCATGAAGTGATGGGACTGGAAGCCATGATCTTAGTTCTCTGAATGTTGAGCTTTAAGCCGGCCTTTTCACTCTCTTCTTTCACTTTCATTTTCACTCTCCTCTTTCACTTTCATCAAGAGGCTCTTTAGTTCTTCTTCACTTTCTGCCATAAGGGTGGTGTCATCTGCATATCTGAGGTTATTGATATTTCTCCCAGCAATCTTGATTCCAGCTTGTGCTTCATCCAGCCTGGCACTTCGCATGATGTACTCTGCATATAAATTAAATAATGAGGGTGACAATATACAGCCTTAACATACTCCTTTCCCAATTTGGAACCAGTCTGTTATTCCATGTCCCGTTCTAGGTGTTGCTTCTTGACCTGCATACAGATTTCACAAGATTATTTTACTAAACTATGTAGATGTATATTAAACACAATGTTGTACACCCTAAATATATACAATTTAATTAAAAAATACATTAAGCAAAAGGCAAGTGACCTGCTCAAGGCACAACTGCTACTGCTACTGCTACTGCTACTGCTAAGTCACTTCAGTCGTGTCCGACTCTGTGCGACCCCATAGATGGAAGCCCACCAGGCTCCCCCGTCCCTGGGATTCTCCAGGCAAGAACACTGGAGTGGGTTGCCATTTCCTTCTCCAATGCATGAAAGGGAAGAGTGAAAGTGAAGTCGCTCAGTCGTGTCCAACCCTCAGCGACCCCATGGATTGCAGCCTACCAGGCTCCTCCATCCATGGGATTTTCCAGGCAGGAGTACTGGAGTGGGGTGCCATTACCTTCTCTGTGTAACTAAATACATGCAGGATTGGGTTGGCAACCAGTTCTGCTATTATGAAGCCCATACACCTGACCACTAAGATCATATTTTCAAAGTATTGTATAATTCCATAGATATCACCAAACAACTTGCACAGAAGAATCAAGAAGGCAATATTATTTTATTTTGTGAACATATGAATGTTCTTGTCTATTTTATATGTTACATACACTAACAGTATGGTCATATAGAATTAAAGTTATCAACTGTAAAGTCTTTTATTTTGCATTTTGCACTCTCTATGTACATATACACAGCTAAGTTTTTTAAAAGATCACTTAACATTTAAAAAAATACATAAGGGATTTCCCTGGTGGTCCAGTGACTGAGACTCCATGCTCCTACTGCAGATGGCCTGGGGTCCATCCCGCATCAGGAAACTGGATCCCACATGCTGCAACCAAGAGTTCACAGGCTGTAATGAAGATCCAGTACAGCCAAATAAATAAATTAAATAAATATTAAAAAGACATAAAAGAATTAAATTATTCAGTTTGGTAATTCTGCTCTTCTTTTTATGGTGGCCCCAGGGCAGAAATGGCTTTTAAAATCATATTGTACTATTTGATTTGCAAATTGCTAACTATCCCAATTTGTCCAGATAGCTAGTGTGTTTCTCTGATTTCCTCTTGTTCCCCTATGTTCTTGTAATTTTCTTCATGATTATTAACAGACACTCTGAAATATGTCCACTATCTTCTAAATTTAAGCTAATTTGGTATAAATACATTTTATATTTGTTATAAGTATTACATGAGAATAGGAGGGGAGACTCATAGATAATTTTATTTGAAAAATTTTGATCCTCCTGAGCCAATAAAGTTTTGATAAAGTGTTTTTAATATATTGATAGTAATGTTTATATAGTTTTAATATTCTAATATATACATATTTTAAATTTATATAATTTCATAATAAACTTTATGAAATTAATTTTAATTACAGAAAATCAAACTAATGCATACTATTTTTTAAATAATTAAAATTTTATTTTCATAATATATGACACCATATTTTTCTTTATTTTTTTTTGACACCATATTTTATACATCACCACAAATACACTTTGCACTTGGAAAACCAGACTTAGAGGGAAAGAAAGACCTTGGAAATTGTTTTCAAATCTTGCTAATTCTTTTTATCAAATAAAGGCTCCTAATCAGGTTATGGCTTCCCTGGTGGCTCAGATGATAAAAAATCTGCCTGCAATGCAGGAGATGCAGGTTCGATCACTGGGTTGGGAAGATCCCTTGGAGAAGAGAATGGCTACCCACTCCAGTATTCTTGTCTGGAGAATTCCATGGACAGAGGAGCCTGACGAGCTACAGTGCACCGAGTGGCAAAGAGTCATACTGACTGAGAAACTAAGCACACAATCAGGTTGTAACATGATCAGATTAATATTTTTAACACAAAACATTCAAGTTTCATGTTGGAGAAGGACTGGAAGTGGGTGGTAGAGAAGGTGTAATGGTCTAGGCTTGGATGGTCTGGAAGAGACTGAGGATTACTTAAAAGGCAGATCTGACACAGTATGATTGCGCATACAGGGAGTGAGGCTGGAGGTGCTACGGATTACTCTTGGTTGTTTAGTACGTGCAACTTTTTAGATGAGGTCATTGAGTTGAATTTTTGAGTGACTGTTGGTACAGAGACAATGACAATGACTAATACCACCTGGGATCCAGAACAGTGTGTCTTGAGTTTTGAACATGTGTGAGATATTAGAGTGAAGAAGTCCAAGAACTTCTGGAAACATTAGTCCTGAGCTCAAAGGAAAGACCTCTGATGGATATATTGTTGGAGATTATTCATATAGTAGGTAACTAGCAGTGAGTTTGGGTTTGCTATTATTATGAAGAGAGACTATCAAGAAAATAGACACAGCTCAGGACAAACTTTGATAAACTGCTACCTTTTTACTCCAGGTAGATGGCAAGCAATCAGTAAATGAAATTGAAATATTGCTAGAAAAGTATAAAGAAAACCTGGGACAGTATAATATTCTGTTAGCCAAGGAAAGAGATGAAATGCTCAAGGAGAGAGAATGGTCTTCTCAAGCTCTTCTGATACTTGAATTTTACACACTCATTTGGATAGGCAGTAACATTTTTCACACAGTTATACTTGTGCTTCTGAGATTCTGAGAGCTATCTTCCTAATGAGATTTTAGCATTCTTGAAGATAAAAATAACATAGTTATAGATCACTGATAAATACAGAAACAATTGAAATAATAAACTAAACTATTTGGAATAACAGAAATGGTGATGATGATGATTATCTCTATTAGATCTTTTGATATATACTTTGGGCATTTTCTGAGCTTCCCTGGTGACTCAGATGGTAGAAGCATCTGCCTGCAATGCAGGAAACCTGTGTTTGATCCCTGAGTTGGGAAGATCCCGTAGAGAAGGGAATGGCTATCACAACAATATTCTTGTCTGGAGAATTCCATGGACAGAGGAGCCATGAGGGCTACTGTCCATGGAATCACAAAGAGTCAGACATTACTGAGCAACTAATACACACACACACGCAGGCATTTTCTAAGCACTTACTTTGTAGTTATGTTCTTACTAATTCTTAACCTCCTGTGCTAGAGCATTATACATTTTCCTATTTTATAGATAAAGAAAAAAGAAACAGAGCATTTAGTTAATTTACTCAAGGGGAAAAATTGAAAAAGACAAAATTCTTAATATTATATCTACTACTCATTTATTATAAATAAACAGTAGATAAACATAAAGCAATAAATATAAACGACACGCTAAATTTGAAAAAGCCAACAGATTATATTAAATAATTTATATAATTAAAATTAACTCATAAAAATTACCTCCAAAGATGTTAGCCTTTCACTCGTGTGCCACTGTTTTATAACGGGATGCTAGGATCGCTGTGCTTTTTGCTCTCCCGTGTGTTGTGTTCTTTTTATTAAATTTAAAATTAATTTTTATTGGAGTATAGTTGCTTTATAGTGTTGTGTTAGTTTCTGCTAACCAGCAAAATGAATCAGCTATACATATACATGTATCCGTTCTGGTCACCATGGTGCCTTAAGTTGAGCTGCCTGTTCTCTTCAGTATGTTCTCCTTAGTTCTCTACCTCATACATAGGATGAGTAATGGTGCTCTCTCTAAACAATGCAATTTGTTATCCATACTCATTTCTCCAGTTTCCCGTTGATCTAAATGGGATACCTAAGTCAAGCCCTGCCTGTTGTAGTTTGGATTCTGTGATCTTTGATATTGTTACACATCCCTTCACTTCCTGAATACCACTCCTTGGGTTTTCTCTTGCCTCTTTCTTGGTTTTCTTCACTAGTTTGTTTTCTTGCTTCTCCCCATGACATGTAGATGGTTTTTCAAGTTCCGGCCTTGAATTTCTTTGCTTAGCACACTATACAATTTCTTTATGCAGTCTCTTCCACCTCCATTACATAGTGACTGAAAAAAATCATTTCCAAATTCTGATCCCTCTCCTGACATTCGGATATTAATATCAACCTCGGGATTGAATATTTTATCTTTGATATCATAGTGATACTTCAGACTTGAAAAGGCTAGCTTTGAACTCATCAGAACCACCCACCATTTCTCCTCCCCTTTCATCCCACTCCTTAAAGACCAGATGCTTTTCCTGCATCTTCTTTTTCATAAAGGCAAAAGCATCCATCCAGCTGCTCACCCAGAAATCTGTCAGTCTACTCATCTTTCTCTGTGCAGTGCTCATATCCAGGAGAGCAGTCAGTTCTGTCATATCTTCCTGGAAATATTTTTCACCCATCCCCTCTACATCAGCTTTACTGACACACTTTAGATAAAGAATTTGGGATTTGTCCAATGATTCTTTTGTAAAGCAACCCTCACCTCCAGTTTCTCTCTGCCAGCTTATTCTGATAAGATAAGCTTATTCCTGTCTTCACCAGGAGAAAAATAACATAATACAAATTATTTCCATGCTCAAAATTCTTCAACACTTTTTCGTTCATTCAATAGACAATAGTTGAGCCTCTACTATGTAAGAGATCTAGGAGTTTATATCCCAGTAAAAAGAGTGAAAACAATAAACAAACATATAGCGTGCAATGTGATGATGAGTTATGAAAAATGAATCAGATAAGGGGATATCTTATCCCAAAGGGATGGGAGAATGTTATTTAACTGGTGATCAGAGAAAGCCTCTCTGATAAGGTGACTGAAATAGAGTCTTAAAGGAAGTGAAGGTGCGACCCCATAGACGGCAGCCCACCAGGCTCCCCCGTCCCTGGATTCTCCAGGCAAGAACACTGGAGTGGGTTGCCATTTCCTTCTCCAATGCATGAAAGTGAAAAGTGAAAGTGAAGTCGCTGAGTCAGACATGACTCCTCCGTCCATGGGGTTTTCCAGGCAAGAGTACTGGAGTGGGGTGCCATTGCCTTCTCCAATCACTTCATTCCAGGATAAAAATTCGAACATATTCACTCACTTGACCATTCACTTAACAAGTATAGAAGGATCCGTAAAAGTCTTAAAATGGAGATTATATTATGTTATAAAGTGGAGCTTCAATCTGTTGAAAAGTAATTTATTTCCAAATACTTTGTATCTTGGGATGCAAAGTGATCAAGATACTTTGCATCTTGATCATCTCTCATGTATCCCATAGCTTGTTTTTAATATAAGTAGGTTGGTAATTTTTTATCATATGTGGGGTTTTCTCAACAAATACTTTATTAATTCATAGAGAAATAAGACAATACAATTGATGTCATGAAACTATTACACCAAAGAGAAAAAAGACACATTCAGAACCACACACACATGTAAGTAAATAAACCAATTAAGATACATACAAATTATGACAGATTCTATGACAAGAAATAAGTTGCTGAGGAACTTGAATGAGAAAATGGATAGAATAATTTTAAATACCATGGTTTTTGAAGTGGTCACCTCTCAGAAGGTGATATTTGAACTGACCTGAATCATAAGTCAGCCATGAAAAATGCAAAGAGGAAGAAAATTTCAGGTAGAACGGTCTTGGTTTTTCTGAAGCACAGACAAGAGAATGGGATGGCTGAAGCATAGTGATCAAGAATAGACAGCTTTTTTTTTTTTTTTAATTATAGTTGTATTAGTTTCCAGCTTATATCAAAGTGATTCAGACTTTTTTGAGGAGGTTAAGAATAGACATCTTTTAGCACTTAATTCCCACTCCAGTACTCTTGCCTGGAAAATCCCATGGATGGAGGAGCCTTATAGGCTGCTGTTCATGGGGTCGCTAGGAGTCAGACACGACTGAGCTACTTCACTTTCACTTTTCACTTTCATGCATTGGAGAAGGAAATGGCAACCCATTCCAGTGTTCTTGCCTGGAGAATGCCAGGGACGGGGGAGCCTGGTGGGCTGCCGTCTATGGAGTCGCACAGAGTCGGACATGACTGAAGTGACTTAGCAGCAGCAGCATTTAATTAGGGCACTAACAAAGAAGACACTGATTGCTTCTGGTATAATTCTTTTGTGGATCATCTTCAGTGGATGGTAGGAACTGCCTGTATGTTGACCATATACACAGTTCCATCTAGATTTATTTCTATATCTATCTGTATATACCAAAAACCACAAGTGCACACTATAAATTCCAATCTAAACCCATAGAACCCACTCAAGATCTCCCACTTTTCATTTGTACCCTCCTTTCCTGCCAGTGTGAACCTGGCTCCCACTATCTTCAATATATTTATTTGCTCACTCCATCAATTTGTATTGCAGTCAGTCTCCTGGCCATGCCAAGTGGGTGTGTGTTTGGCTGTCTGCAAACATTAGCCACCACTGGGCTCACTCCTGGCTCACTCTAACACACTGCTTGTTTGGCCCCAACCTCCACCAGTGTGAATTATTTAGAAAGATTTGGTAAACAGTAGAGATTAGTTGAAATTTTGCACAAGATTGTACTGAAAGGAAGACACTAAATGGTTTTGAGGATCTTACAGCATTTCACTAGCCTTTCTCAGCCTCCTAAACATCCCTACTTTAAAATAAGTATAAAGAGTCATCTTGTATGCGTGTACTTCCAGACATGTAAAATACTCAGCCTTGTTGCCTATTGTTTGGTTTTTTGTTCCATCAAGTTAACGTTATAATTTAAAAGTTAAATTGGCATTTGAATGTCAAAACAAATATCAGCATATTTTTCACTAATGTATATCTGAGTTAAAATTTTAAAACTGTGAAAATGCACGTGTTTGTTTTGTCAATGAGAATAGCAAAATGTTGAGCTTCAAATCAGGTATAAAGTTTTTACATGCTAAGATTTAAATGGCAATTTCAGACACACCAGTAAGGTGACAATGGCCCAACTCACTGATAGATGCAATTGATAATGACACAGTTAAAATTCACTGTGGGTGTCACAACATATTGTCAGATCATAGGACCTAATAACGACAACCAATATATAAACATTAAATTTTTTTTCAAATCCATAGATGTAATAAATTTAAGCTCTAAGCTGAAACAAATGACTTTACTTTCTTACTATATATATTTTTTATAATAACTTAGCAAATTTTAATTAAGTTTGACCCTCTATCCATTTTATATCTTCATTTCTGACCCTCAGTATCCCAGATGCATTTTTTTTTCTCCAAACAACCCTGATATTAACCTACTATGTTAAATCCTGAACTTTAGGGTAGTCATTGAAAGAATCACAGATACTATTGCATTAGGATTTTTACTGAAATTATATTTGACATAAAGGGAACTAATACAGAAAATAAATAATATGCTGTCCTTCATTTCGAGGAGGGGGGAGTGGGTTAGAGTATCAGGAATTTCCAGTATCAGAAACAGCATCTTTAACCCATTGCCAACTGACCTGAATCAGTTGGGAGTGGTCAATATTCTAGTATAGTTCTCTTAAAAACTTGTAGGATACCTATAAATGTAACTAAGCTTTACTCCATTAAACAAAAGCCTTATCCACACTTTCATAAAGATAAGTTTTTTGTTTTTTGTTTTTACATTGGGCTTCTGCTAATATGCTGAGGAAGATTATTTTTAGAATCTTCATTGTTTATATCAGGGGCTTGGTAAGACACACCACTAAGCTACATAGAGGTTCTTTTGTCTGAATGAATGGTTCTTGGAAGCATTGTCTAATATATGTTGGAGGTCTTAATATGGATTTTATAGTCACACCTCATTATCATCTTTAGATCATGTTTTCCTGGTAGTTGAAATTTGCCTTGAAGAGATTTCTTAATTTTTGCATTGTTCAACATCTGGAGAGACTGAAGTTTAAGAAAATATTTTATGTTCAAATCCATTAAGACCTGGCTTCCTCATATTTAACAGTTTTTCTCTCTTCTTTTCCCTTATAAACAGAAAGAAGGTGCCAGAATACTATGCACAGTAATCCTCAGCTAGATGATAAAGTTTATTAAGTGCAGTGTATTCCTTTCAATATTATCACAGTGTTGCTCAACTTTCCACTGCAGCATACTAAGGATCCAGGTTTCTTCCATTTCTGAGAACACCATTTCCTCACCTTTCTTTCAGCCATTACTGACAACCTCTTCAAGAGCCATAAATCTTCATGGCCACATTTTAATGGACATGTAGAAGTTTGTACTATAAGTATTTTCTCCTAGAATGTATCTCATGTAGAAAATGAAAGGACTCGATAACTTCAAACTCCAAAATTCACCAGGAGTAAATGACATTGTTATGAGTAACTGATGAAGTCTTGTTTTATGAACTTAAATATACCCATTATATAGTGATCTGTGTGTTACCCAGCTGCCTTGCTTTGGAGAAGATCTTGTTCTCACAATACATCTACCCATTTTGGAATACTTCAAAGAGAGTGTGGATATTTAGAGACTTCAAGTGTTCAAAAACCAGAATCAAGTGATCATCTTGTTAAGAACAGTCAATAAAGTTACAGCTGGATATTTTTTCTCTGCTAAGTTTAGACATTAAACCCCATTCAATTTTATCTTGATTAGACAGATTGAAAATCATATGTACGCATATGGTTTGTCTAAATAGACAACTTAGCTAAGATCAGCAATTTTCTGAGGGGATTAAGTCAGTGCGAATGGGGGGAAAAAGTGACTCAGAAAAGAAAGAAGAAAAAAAAAAAAAAAGAATACCATATGTTTGACATTGAAATAGAGCCTTATATTTATTTTTAACTCAAGAAATTTACTTAAGTATAACCTTATTTTTATTTAGTACTGTGTTGATAGAAAATGATTGTGTACACTTCTGTGGTTAATCCTTAAAGAGGAATCAATTGATTATCATTAGGTTTTAATTATGTAACCCATTATTAAAGGGAAATTTTTCTTGCTTTAAAACACTGTTACTAGTCAAACAATATAGGACATTTTAAAAAATCACTTAATGGGCAATTTCTGAAAAAGTTTTTATTGAAAATTCCCTTTTATCCAATTAATGGCACATCGTGATACCAAAGTCGCTCAGTCGTGTCCAACTCTTTGCGACCCCATGGACCATACAGTGTCTCAGCTGGTAAAGAATCTGCCTGCGATGCAGGACACCTGAGTTCGATCCCTGGGTTGAGAAGATCCCCTGGAGAAGGGAAAGGCTACCCACTCCAGTATTCTGGCCTGGAGAATTCCATGGACTGTATAGTCCATGGGGTTTCAAAGAGCTGGACACAACTTAGTGATTTTCACTTCATTTGATACCAACCCATTTTGTATAAATTTTTTTTTTTTTTTGCTGTAAATATAATATTAGATGGAAAAGATTGTCAGTAACTTGAGATTTTTAAGCAGAAAAATACTACCATTTAAATTTGCTCTGGTAGGTGAATTTTGTATGGGGACAATATGAAAAGTAGCTTTGGGGGACTTTGTGGAGATATTTAATGGGATCAAGAGATATTTAATGGGATCAAGAAGATTTATTCCATATGTCCCACAGGTTTTTTTATGCATAACATGTATTACAATTTTTTCTATTGAAAAGGCATAAGGCAATTGATTTTTGATGCTATTTTAAAGTTACTTTGCAATAAGATTTTGAAAAAGTGTCTAATCTCAGCCTTGGCATATGCATGTTCTACTCCATAATAGAACGAATACTTTCTAATCCTCATAGAAATTTTCTCTTCTTGCCTTGTTATTCATCCTTTTAAAATTTTAGTTTTACTTCTTATCAGTTTTGCTCCCTATATCATATTAGGTACCTTACCTGAGATGGATATTCAGAGCAGGGTGACTGACCCTTATATCTAAATTTATCTTTTTATGTTTCTTTGGGTTTTATAAATTGAGAAATTATTTGTAATGCAAATATCTCTTTGGATTGAGTTAGATATTAATCCATAAAAGAAGCTGACGGGGTCCAGCCCCGGCTGATCCAGGGTATTCGAAGGGGAGACAGCGTTGGCGACTATTTACATATTCATCAAAGATATAACGAGTAATAGAATGAGGATAGCTCAGTAGGAAAATTCAGTGGAGAAAAGAGGCTGAGTAGCTTGGTTTACGTGGGAGACCAATAAAACTTCAAGACAAGAAGCTTGCACCACTTACGTAGGCTGCAGGTGTCCTTCCGTTCTCCCGAAGGAGAGGAGACACTGAGGCCTCCCCGGTCGGATCTTAGAAGCCCAGGCATAATTAGTAAGCATGGCGGGTTCCGCGCTCCAGATGGAGACTCAGCCAGAGTTTGAGAGAGAGAGAGACATGGGGAGACCAGTCTTTTGAGGAACTGATCCCAATTCTCTATTTTCCAGGATCTGTTTTTATACACTGAGGTGTTATACAAAAGTCACACAGGGTCAGCAGTCCTGACTTTTATCAAAGTCAGGTGCTTCATACAAATGTATACAGAGGTCTTAGGGGTATTACATCATCTTCTGGCCAGGGGGCCTGCTGACAATTTATGACCCTCTCCTTGTGACAGCAGTCAGTCAACCAGAACACTTATTTCTCCAGGGGTGATTATTTTTGAAACAGATGCCACCTTCCAAAGGTACCAGATAAAGTTACATTCCTATAGGGTGAGGGTGTAGTGGGTTTTAATTAAGGAAAGAATTTACTTAGCCTAAGGTTAACTTTAATATCAAAGTTAATGCTTATTTCTTCTATATATTCATTAACATGTATAAGGGCAGGGGATGTGGAGACTTAGCAGTAAACATTGGCTCAACAAATGAAAAACTCTTCACCAATACAATTTCTAATCAGCCCACTATACTTATACCAATAGTTTTCTAACTTCTCTAAAGAACCTGTTTTTAGAAGGTTTAAAGCATCTCGTGCCTCTCACTGTTGGGAGGCTGTGAGCAATCACATGTGGCCGGACAAGCCTGTCAGGCAGGCTAGAGAACCTTCAGAGGAGTTTGTAGGTTGAAACACTCCTATCACGCCGAGGAATTATTATTAACTGGAGCTCTAAGTTAACTTCTTCTCCAAAAGAGGTGGTGGGGGACAGCCCCCCGTAAAGTCAGAGGTGTAGGTGAGAGCACAAAGTAGTAAAGTAGGCAGGCTCTGGTTATGGGGGTAGATGCTCGAGGATTTCCAGGCGGACTCCGGAGGCTCGACATACACAACGGCAGGATCCTGAGGCTCGATCCCGCCTTTGCGTATGTCGAGCCTCCTTCCTCTTGACCTTTGCCACGGGTGGAGTGCCTCACGCTGGCCCCCAACAAGAAGCCAACCTTAGTTGATAACAGTAAGTTTTAACTTCTTTACATCTGCATAACAGGCCTCTAAGAAATTAAGAAAATGGAAGTAAATATTGAAGCTATAAAAGAAAGATGGTTGGATAGTTTGGAAAGGTCTAAAATTGTACATCCTGATCTCTGAAGACAGAGTCAGATGAGGAAGTATAGCAATGAACGGAGGGATAGAGAGATCTGACATGGTGAAAAAGATGTCAAAAGAGAAAATATGAAGGATGCTAGACCCCAGAGACAAACATTCACTTAGGTTCAACCCTCACACCCTCCCCTGAAATAATACCATTTTCTCAAAAGAATTCATTCTTCCACATTGAATACAACATGAGTAGGATCAACAAAACACAGCAGTTGGATGCGATGGCTGTGGTCAGGGAAAACCACCCAGAGGAATTTTAGTGAAGCATGCCGCACACAGAATTGAACATTCCCATTTTTTTCTCTCTCACAGGTTATCTGAACCAGATGAATAACTCAAGTCACTCTGTCCTTCAGCCTTCATTCCAAGGATGCATGCAGCTCATTCAAGTGGATGATCAACTTGTAAATTTATCCGAAGTGGCGCAAAGGAGGCCTGGAAGTTTTGCAAATGTCAGCATTGACATGTGTGCCATCATAGACAGGTAATGGTCTGTCTTCCTACCTCGAATTGCCAAACTTTCAAAATTCA
This sequence comes from Bison bison bison, assembly GCF_000754665.1. Classification (NCBI taxonomy): domain Eukaryota; kingdom Metazoa; phylum Chordata; class Mammalia; order Artiodactyla; family Bovidae; genus Bison; species Bison bison. Next base: position 3,917,530 of record NW_011494783.1, read on the forward strand.
TGTTTTTGTTGTAGGACAAGTTAAACTCTGAAACGTACAGCCCTATATGGGGCAAGGTGGCAGGAGCCATTGGCCATGCCTGTGGTATATGTTTGTGATATTAGAAGTGATGTTTATATCAGGGCATGGTTATATATGACAGTCTATGATGTCATATTAATCCATTCAACCCTCCTTGGTGAATGTGATCATTTTGCATGGTTTTGCAAGTGACAGCTGGAAACAGAATTCAGTTTGTTTTTAAATAAACTATGCATATAAACTGGAGAAGGCAATGGCACCCCACTCCAGTACTCTTGCCTGGAAAATCCCGTGGACAGAGGAGCCTGGTAGGCTGCAGTCCATGGGGTTGCTAGGAGTCAGACACGACTTCACTTTCACTTTCACTTTTTACTTTCATGCATTGGAGAAGGAAATGGCAACCCACTCCAGTATTCTTGCCTGGAGGATCACAGGGACAGGGGTGCCTGGTGGGCTGCCGTCTGTGGGGTCACACAGAGTCAGACATGACTGAAGTGACTTAGCAGCAGCAGCAGCATGCATATAAACTATGCCCACAGCAGAAATGACCCCTTCTCTTTGTCTTGATCATGACTTATCCTCAGTGTATAATCCCATATAAAGCCCCCTCTTAGAGGAAAATAAATGTTGAAAATTATTGGCAGGCAATATGGGGATTTACTGAAGTAGGATATTTAATGTAGTTGAGTCTAAGACATAGTGAAATATTAAAAGATCTCATCCTTATAAGTTTTTGCAAATCTGGGGGGGGATGACTTTTTATAAAAACTTAGCTGACCTCTTACATGGTGGAAAGATACAACTTATATGGCATATCATGGCAGCATTACATATACTACCATAACATACTTCTAAGAAGTTCCTTTTATTCCAACATGAAAATTTTTCATTTTGATATGTATTTCCCACAAACAAACTACATCTAACTATGGGTTGAATTTAATCTGGTGGATTTAGGTGATGGCCTATCCTATTTTCAAATCTTTTATGAGAGGATTATCTTATTCTGAAAATTTTTTTCATTAATTTTATATTTTGAAAACTAAACTTCCATAAGTCTCAGTCTGTCCCCAGTAAAATATAGACCTTAAGTCTCTTCCAACCTTACTTCATTTAATAGGAGATCCTTGGGGAAGTCATGTAGAGACATATAATGAATCTTAAAAATATATAAAATCATCTATTATGAATTAAGCTTGCTTTATATAATCTTAATAAAGTAGTATTCATGTGAATGATAAATTAGAGTTTATGATGTCTATAGAATGTAACTTTTTAAAGCTTTAATATGTTTATAATAAGGCATAGCATAGTGCTTATTTTTATTGCATTTATGCAAATATAGGTACTTATAGCCTAAACAGTTTATACTTAAACAGAGAAACAAACAATTTTAATAAAAATATACTCCTAAATTTTGACCCATCAATAATGTAATAGTTGTTATTTCTGCCTAAAGCAGTGGTGGTAATAATCACAAAAACTGAAAAATGCATGTTCTAAGAACATATATTCTGATATTCTCTGTGTATTCATAAATTTTAATAATGATTTTCCATACAGGAAGATTTTCCCTCTTAGTAATAGACAGTCTATGAGTCACTTTAGTACCTTGTTCATTTTCTATGTCAGTAACTTTAATGATACAATAATTTCTGTCAATAATACCCAAGTTAGTTCATCTAGCTTTTGTAAACTGGCTAGGTTTTATGGTGATACTGTTATTTCACTCCAAACAGCATGTTTCCCGGGAATTGTGTTTAAATTGTTTGCTACCGAGGAAGTGTGGGTGAAGTGTTGAGATTTCACTGTTGTACACCCATGGCAATATTAGAAGTTAAAATGTCTCCAAAAGAATGAGTGAGATTTGGGTAATGAACCAGGCTCTCCTGGTAAGGAGAAGAACACAAGAGACAATGTAGATTAGGGATGCAAATTTCAGTTTGGGGCAGGTACAGGAATATACAAAGTGTTCTTTTGCCAAACTGGCATCATGCCACTGTCTGTGTTGCTGAGTGCCCTGTAGCTGACAGAACAAGGAACACATCTTTCTTATCCCTCAGGGTGCTAACCCGGAAGAGTGCCTATGCAGAAGTAATCACCTCTGATGCATCGCAAGTTTCCTAAATCCACTATTGAATACCTTCTCTGCTTGTCTTATTTTTTGAGGGCATTGACTTCTTTTTTTTTTTTAAGATATAATTGCCCTATATCATTATATTATAGCTTCAGGTGTACAACATATATAGTGAAATGGTTACCAGGGCAGTGATTTCTGTACAGTAATTAACAGTGTATGAAATAGCAGATTCCTTTTTCACCTAAAATGTGCACAGTTCTGTCTTAATCTGTGAAGTGTTGTGTTTTTGCAAGTAGAATTCAGAACTATATTCACCTTATTCAAACCATTGAGGTGCTCATTGTTGAGCTCACCCTTAATCTTTCTTCGCATATGAGAGTACCAGGGCCATTACCCTGTCTTCACACAGCTCTGACCCATCCATGACTCCTTAATGATACATCTCTGGCTCGTCTCTGGTTTGGTCGTACGCCCTTACTAACTGAAACTTTTCAACTGCCATTCTACCATTTTATTTTCAGCCTACCTAAATTCTCCTTAAGCAGCCCTACACAGGCTCTTTCTTACTTTTATCCTTTCAGATTTCAGCTTGATTGATTTGAGAGCTATTTTTGAAAAAAAATTTAAAAAGGGAAAACTGAAAACATAGGATAAAATATAGAAATCACAAGTGTGATTTTTATAAAATGTTTAGAGATTATAGGAGCAGCTGCATTGATTTTATGAGTAGAACTTAGGAAAATAATTTGGGAAGGTGATTCTAAAGGAGTTTTGCTGTGTGTGATACTGAAATATTCAATGGTTTGAATTTTTTTCTTTTTTTGAGGGGCAGGGAGTGGATTTACATGCACCTTGTTTTGTTTATATGTTTATTTTCTGAATATGACATTGAATCAAAGAGACAACAAGCATACCAAGCTACAGAATTATGCCTTTAGTAGTGTTTTCTGAGTGCATCTATGGTGCCAGGCACTGTTCTAGGCACTTAGGGCAAATCATTGACCAAAACAAAGATCCTTGCACTTGTGAAGCTTGCATTCTGGGAGAAGGGGAGAGACACAAACTTGTGATAAATAAATAGTATAGTAAGTTAGTAGGAATACATGCTATTTATATTAAAAAAAAAAAGTTGGGCTAATCAAGGAGGACTGGCATTTTAAGGAGATTGGTGTTGGATTATAGTTTAAATAGGTTGATTAATGTTAGCTTCATTCGTGAGTTCAAGACCTGAAAGAAGTATGCATGTATACTCAGTCATTCTGTAGTTTTCCGACTCTTTGCAACCCCAAAGACTATAGCCTGCCAGGCTCTCTGTCCATGGAATTTTCCAGGTGAGAATATTGGAGTGGGTTGCCATTTTCTACTTCAGGGGATCTTCCTGACCCAAGGATCAAACCCAGGTCTCTTGTGTTTACCTGTTTGCAGGAGACCCGGGTTCAATCCCTGGGTCAGGAAGATGCCCTGAAGAAGGAAGTGGCAACCCACTCTAGTACTCTTGCCTGGAAAATCCCATGGACAAAGGAGCCTGGTAGGCTACAGTCCATGGGGTTGCAAAGAGTTGGACACGACTGAGAGACTTCACTTTCTACCTGTTTACCAGGTAGATTGTTTACCACTGCATCACTTGGGAAGCTTGAAAAAGGTAAAAGAATTCACCAATTTGGAGAAAAGCCATTCCAGGAAAAGAGGCTAGTCAATGAAACAAGGCTGCCTGGTATCATCTAGGATCAGCAAGGGGCTTGGATGGCAGATTTGGAAGGACGAGGAGCAGATCCCCAGAAGAGGCCAAGGCAATCATAGAGGTCAGGTCCTGGAGACCTTCAGGTCATTGTAAGGATCTGACTTCTATTCTGAGAGAAGTAGGGAGGCACTGCAGGTTTCTGAGTAGAGCAGTGGCACAATTTAGCTTATAGTTTTGAAGGCTAACCCTTGTCTGTGGGAAGAGGAAGGGTAGAAGCTGGGGGGCAGTGATAGTAACCCACGTGAGAGATGCTGTGGCCTGAGACCACGGTGCTAGCACAAGAGATAGGGTGATGTGGTCAGTTCTGAGTACACTGAGACGGTAGAGGGCTTTTTAATGGACTAGATTCCAACCATGAGAAAAAGAGAAGACATAACGCCAAATGATTTGGTAACAGCAACTGGAAGGAAGGAGTTACCACGTCCTCTGATGAGAAGGCTAGTGGTAGAGAAGACTAGTCATGGGGCAGAAGGAAAAATCAGGAATTCAGTGCTGGGTATGAGTTGAAAGGTCTGTTGACATCTAAGTGGACGTTTCAAGATGATAGTTGGATACACATATCTCACAAGCACACAACTGCCGATTAAGCAATGAGATGCTGCATCTGATAAGATCATCACGTTTATCTATTGAAGACCTCTGGTTTCTTCAGCTGTATTTCATAAACAGCTGTAGAACTGGAAAGGGAGAGGGTAAGCAGTAGACAAGAAGCCTCTTCCAACATCAGAAGCCTGTAGCTTTACCCTTTGAGTGAGACCCTGCTCTTAAGGAAGAAGACTTCATCAAACCATCAGTGTATCTAGCAGATAATCTTGCTTCTCCTTGCACAAGTACCATCTATCATCTATTCCTAGTGCCCTGGCATTTTTCCTTCTCTGTGGCAAACATCTCCAGGCACCAGACTCTACTCTTGTCCTCCACCCACTTCCCTCTATCCTCTTTCTGGGTTTGAAAATCTGAGCCAAAAAAGCCTCCAGAAACATCCCTATTAAAGTTATGTTTATGCACTTCCTCCTGCAAGGGAGAACCAAAAGAGAACCAAGGGGTATCTCAGATGATGTGGAGGAGGAAGGGAGTGAGGACAGAGGTTTGGGGGCCTGAGTAAGTCCTAGGAGGGTCCTGGCAGATATCGGCCATAATTTTTAAACTACAAGAGTTGCTGCATCATAAGGTGGAATTTGTGAATCCCTGTAAGAGCTTGTATTTGGTTTGTTTATCTAGGATTCTAATTCAGGACCCATGGTATTAAGAAGCTGGAGTGAAAATAGTTTGAGCTGAAGTAGGTGGTGTTCATGACTGGTTAGGCAAAATTTTTGTTTTGTGAGTCGCAGAAAAGACTGTTTTGCTAGCTGTAACTTCTGTATCAAACCTAAGATCACCCTCATAGGTTAGCTGCCAGAGAGAGAGATTTTCCTGGTCATCCACAGCAGTGATGGTCATGGTCCTAGCTAATGACAGGTAAGCAGAAGTCAGATAAAGTGTTCTGAGAAAGTGTTTGTTTTTCTAATACAGAGGTTCCACCCTCCCCTCCATTATCCTTGTTCAAATATAGATACCATTTCTTGATCATACGGCTCCAAGCTCCAGTGAACCAGAGTCAGTAACCACTTTCCCTCCTTTTTGTGTGGGAAGAAAAGCAACCGTTGTTTATTTAAATCACTGTAAGTCAAATATTACTTTTATCGAAGCTGAAAGCATCTGTGCTTTCTTTATCCTCCATGTCTAAAATCAACCAATACCATCATTTTACCAGAACATAGAGGAACAAATTCCTAATTATGAAAATGACTTTGAAAGAGAAGATGATACATTTATTTTCAGATGTATTAAGCTGCATGCCAATGATGTCCTTTAGAGATTGGAACTTGGGGACTAAATGGCTGTTTAGAGGACAAAGCAAATTCATATTGTTAATCAGCATCTGGTAGAAAAAGCAGTTAACTAGAGTCTTCTTTACCTTTTCTGTAACCTCCCATGTAAATATATTAAGAAACAAAACCAGGAAATGTCTGGATAGCACAGAGAGCGGAAAAGGGAGAGTAAACATCGCGGGTTAAGTGCAGCCCACAAAATTACCCCTTGAGAAACTGAATAGACTGGATCCTATTTCTGAGTTAGTAATTAAGTCTTCATTTTATTTTTGGATGGCAGTGCATAATCACAGACCCAGTTTTTATTTTTTAATCCAATGCGTTCTTTTCCAGAATATCTACCAAGTTTGTTTGATTTGCTTTTCCTTGAAAGGAAAGAATAAGTATATGATTTTTTATAAGAGCACTTAAATGAGAGTTGGATAGATACAGCATGAGAGGCTTCAAGATGAAGCTAATTCTGCCAGAAAGGTGAACAGTGCATAAGTAGATTAATACCAAGAATTCAGAAGGCAGTCATGACTTCATACAACAAGTTTAAGATTTACAGTCCTGAGATGAAGAATGCATGTAGCATCTTTTTTTATTTTTTAAAATTGATCTTCATTTGTTCATAAGCTCCCATTTCCATTGTATAGCAGCAAAAAGAATTGGGACACATACATTCAGGTGCCCTAATAACTATCTATATATCCATCTATATCTGTATCTATATATATATAAAGTCAATATGTGATTCAAACTTAGTCAAAGCCAAGCTCCCATTTGGGGCTACTATCCCATTTTATGTGTCCTCCTTGACTCTTCCCATTTAGCTTTGGGTCAGGCCCAGGCAACTTATGTCACATCAGCAGAGGAGTGGGTTTCACTCACATGGTCTGCTCAGGCTCCTTCTGGCCTCCCCTGAGGGTGCCCTGGCAGCTTGGTCTTTAGGAGCCAGCCCCACCGCCCTGCAGTTCTTCCTTCTGGCTGTGGGATCAGCCCTGGCTTGTGCTGGGCTCAGGTTTGGGGATTGGGCTAAGAAGGTAACTCATCCCAGTTTGCCAGGGACCATCTTGCTTTTAGGATTGAGGGTCTTTGACCTAGAGAAACCCCCCACGGTTCTGAGTAAACCAAGATGGTTGGTCTCTCAAGATCTGTGTCCTCTCTGGGCAAAGATCTTCTCCTGAGTCCTTTATGTTGTCTACCGGCCATCCAGGCATTTTCACATACCCCACTGGGCCACTCAGGGATTTTGAGATCTTTCGCAAACTGCGTACAAGCTGAAGTTAATGATGGTGTGTGCCTGGCTGTGGGTGTGGGGAGTGGGGATGACAATCTTAGGGCCCCCTCTGCCTCAGCTCCATATCTACTCTGTACAACTCAAGCTGACATGGGCCTCTTAGAAATCAGGTTCCCAAATGTGGAAAGGGAGGCACCAGCCACCACTGCCAGAGGATTTGTAAGTCTCTGCTGAGATCCATTCAGTCAATACGCACTTATTGAGGCTTACTCAGGGAACTTTTCCTCCTGGAACTTTAATGCTAGTGGAGGGAGGTCATTGATCAGACCTTATGCTGTCCTAAGATTACGTTCTTCTCTTTTGCTCTCAAAGACAGAGCTCTTTCAACCCCAATTTACAAAATTGAATCCACAAAATTGAATCTGCTAGTTTTTGTTTTTGCTTTTTCCCCTATTCCAGTGTCCAGAGGTAACTTTTCCTAGCCCGGCCTCTTTGTGAAAAACAGCATTGATCAACTGAACCAGAAAGATAATAAAATCAAAACTTTGACTTGAAATATCTAAAAATTATTTCCACTATAGGAAAAAGGAAAATGTGTCTCATAAACATGGGTATTTCTGTAGTGACACTATTTATGCCAGATTTTCTGTTGCCTCTGGATATTGCTGCCTACAAATCGCCACCCAGTGGGCCTAACATCTTTTCATAGATTTCCAGCCTGACCATGCCTTCCATTCGTCTCTACAAATGTTCATGTCAATCAGACTGGTGTCGAGCTGTGCTCCTGCTTCTTTTACACTGCGAAGCGTTTTGTCTTCTATCGTTAGATTCTTATTAGCAAAGTGTAGGTTTCCAGGAATATCTTACTTTCCCTTCATAGTAATTATGCAAAAGTGCTTAAAAGAGGCAGAAAGTCTCTCAGATGAACTTCGCATTATTCAGAACTTCACGCCTGTTCAAGTCTGACTTCACTGTGGCTCTGATCCCATCAGACTTCAAAGCAGCAAAGAACAGGTCAGCTGGAATTCATTCCCTGAGAACTGGAGCCAGCAAGCAATTTTCCTGGTGTGAAGCTAGAGTTCTTTTTAGGAAACACCCTTCAAAAATACCTGTAGGATAGAAGGTATTCAGGGTCCTAAAACCAGATCCCCAGCTCAAAATAAAAAATATTAAAAAGACTAGTTACCTAATCCAGTCGTAATTTTCTTACATAACATTCATACTGTGATTCCTTACTGTTATCTGCTTTGTCTTCTCACCTTATCTCTGTTTACTCCCCATCTGGAACCCCATCCATTTTATATTGCAAATGGCTGCGTTCTTTCCTCCTTTGGGCTAAATTATGTATTACTGCATGCATGCTAAATCACGTTAGTCATGTCTGACTTTGCAACACTATGGACCATAAGCCCACCAAGTTCCTCTGTCCATGGGGCTCTCCAGGCAAGAATATTGGAGTGGGTTATGATGCCCTCCTCCAGGGGATCTTCCTGACCCAGGGATCGAACCTGGGTCTCCTGCACTACAGGTTGATTCTTTGCCTTCTGAGCCACAAGGGAAGTCAAAATTATTTATTGGTAGTTTCATGGAAAGCCATATTTTCTCATGCTAGATCTGATTCATTTTTGGTGTTAGAAGCATGTCGCTTTGTATAAACATTCTTGGACTCCCAAACTAACCCCAGGTAACCCTTTGGTCTTTAATTGCATTGCCAGAGCCATTTGGTTTCTTATAGAAAGATCTAGAGAGGAGTTACCTGTTTATACTTAAACATTCAAACCATAGTCATCTATTGTAGCAAAAAAATATATATAAATTCAGTGACCTAAAATACTACACACCAGGTGAACCCGTGTTCAAATCAGTTGCCTTCTGAAGTGATCTCAGAGTAGCTTTATTTTTAAGTACAAATAAAGTACTAGAGTGACAAAACTTGTTTTTAATAAGAAAATACAGTAGTGAAATGTCAGAGGAGATAACCCTCCTATGAGAAAAAGGGAAAGAAAAGCTTGAATTAACCATTTTAAGATTCAACAGCAACCTTATTCCTCTTTGATGTATTCCATGTATGAGGACAAAAGAAAACTGAATTTGCTTTTGGTGTGGCATATAGCTATGCTTTGACATTTGAATCCCAAGGAAGGCCTGGTACATAAAAGCAACATCAGAAAGCAGTTATGTGTTTGAAGATAAGCAGGAAGGAAAAAGATAAATAATTTTAATATGTAGCTAAATCAACTACAGAGAGATTTAAATGAGTCATTAAATTTTATTTCTTGCTTTTGATATTAGATTACCTGAAGGATAAAAACAAAAGCAAGTGATTAAAGAATATACTTAAAACATCTTTCTTAACAAACATTTTCTTAAGATAATTGCTTTTGTCAATTTCTTAGTTATATTGCAAAAGTTTGAATGAACTCTAAGAACTCATTTAACTACCCTACCCTTAAACTGACTTTATGGATGAATAGACACTCACTGTTTGCTTTTCAAAATGTACGTAGTGATCCCATAGCCTGGTGGATGAAGAACTGGAGCTAGTAGGCTACCATTTTTCACTCCTCATACTCCCCCAAGTGTCGTGTGGGAGTCAAGTGTTCATTCCCAGATTCATTTATGCAAGTCATACTCGTTATTGTAATAGCATGCTCTAATTAAATATTAACTACACTTTCAAGTAGGTAGGGGCAAAAAAAAAAAAAATCATTTCCATTAGAGCCAAATTAAAGGGTTTTAGAAAGGCAAAATAAATAAAGCCATCAGTTTGAAAGTGAAAGTGAAGTCGGGTTCGACTCTTTGGAACTCCGTGGACTATAGCCTACCCGGCTTCTTCGTCCATGAGATTTTCCAGGCAAGAATACTGGAGTGGATTGCCATTTCCTTCTCCAACCATCAGTTTAGATATGCACAAAGTGTTAGTAACTCAGTCCTGTCAGACTCTTTGTGACCCCATGGCAAATATCAAAACTTACAGGTTCATTGGTAACTTTAGTTTTCACTGCACTTTGAGAAATCAAGACTGGAAATTGAAGGTGATGGAAACGGTTCATTAAAAAAAAAAAAACAAAAAACCCTGGCTGATTGGATTGTACCAAATTGCTCTGGCAAGTTGTTATTGAATTTATATGATGAAGGGTTTTAAGTTATTTAAAATGATTACGGTAAGTATCTATCTAATGTTTACTTTCTTTATTCTTTACTTCTCTAATTTGAAAAATAAGAAAGTAGAATTTGTGTTTTTCTTTTGTGTTCTGTATTTCAAATAATGGAAGGAGAAAGTGGGGGAGGGAAAGGAGAAAGGAAGGAAGATGAAGGGAAGGAAAGAGGGGAAAACTATTCATTCACATTGTTCTTTGGTTTATTGATATTGGACATTATCTACTTTCATTAAAATAGAAATCAGGATAAAAATGAAAGAAGGTTATTAATATTTATTATGGCAGTTTAAAAATGACATTTTCTTTGAGAATTATCCTTTGCTATTTAAATTATCCATGACCTGAAAAGAAGGGGAGAGGAGTCATAGATATTTCTGTGCGAGGAAAACAGTTTTATTAAGACTTGGGACATTTCATTATTATTATTTCACTTGTTAATTGAACAAAACTACTTCCTCTTCCTGTAATTATATTTGTACTACCTAAAAACTAGTTTAAAGAGGGTAACAAGCTTAAGATTTTAGACAACACTGTCTAAATTCTGTAAGGTACCTACTGCCAAATTTGAGATAAATACTTCTTTGTTGTCTTGTGTCTATGAATTCACTGAGGAACTGATTAGAGTTTGAATTTCATTTTGTTTACATCAAAAGGAATGTTACATGAGCAGGAGCATGTGCAGATGGAAGAGCTGGGAAATACGTGTGCATTAGTTTGGAATGTTGTTAAAAAGTGAATCAGGAAAAAATTGTAACAAATTATGGTATCTGAAAAGTGGTCTCTCTTTTCAGTTGTGGTATCTTTAATCAGTAAATAGATTTATTTGCATAGCGTGAAATTCCAGATGTTTCAGCTGGTTTTAGACAAGGCAGAGGAACCAGAGACCAAATTGCCAACATTTGCTGGATCATTGAAAAAGCAAGAGAGTTCCAGAAAAACATGGATTTCTGCTTTATTGACTATGCCAAAACCTTTGACTGTATGGATCACAATAAACTGTGATAGATGGGGAAACAGTGGAAACAGTGTCAGACTTTATTTTTGGGGGCTCCAAAATCACTGCAGATGTTAACAGCAGCCATGAAATTAAAAGACGCTTGCTCCTTAGAAGAAATTTATGACCAACCTAGACAGCATATTCAAAAGCAGAGACATTACTTTGCCAACAAAGGTCCGTCTAGTCAAGGCTATGGTTTTTCCTGTGGTCATGTATGGATGTAAGAATTGGACTGTGAAGAAAGCTGAATGCCGAAGAATTGATGTTTTTGAACTGTGGTGTTGGAGAAGACTCTTGAGAGTCCCTTGGACTACAAGGAGATCCAACCAGCCCACTCTGAAGGGGATCAGCCCTGGGATTTCTTTGGAAGGAATGATGCTAAAGCTGAAACTCCAGTACTTTTGCTACCTGATGCGAAGAGCTGACTCATTTGATAATACCCTGATGCTGGGAAATTTTGAAGGTGGGAGGAAAAGGGGACAACAGAGGATAAGATGGTTGGATGGCATCACCAACTCAATGGACATGAGTTTGAGTAAACTCTGGGAGTTGGTGATGGACAGGGAGGCCTGGCATTCTGCGATCCATGGAGTTGCAAAGAGTCAGACATGATTGAGTGACTGAACTGAACTCAAGTGAATTGAATCTACAGTTGTGATAAGGAGAGACCCTCTAAGTACAGTACCACATTAGATTAACTTAGTTTGCCTTACACAAGTGGTGCCTGTTAAACTTCTATTCCAGTAGTTTCATGGTCTTTGATCTTTTGGCATAGTTCCAGAAAGGCTTCATCAACATGACAATTATGTTCATGGACACACTTCAGTGAAGACCCCTTTGAGCAAATGGACATGAATTCAAAGTAAATTATTTTTTCTTGAAACTTCAAGCTTTTGAAAATTAGTAAATTTAAAAAATATATTTAAAATCTTAAAGAACGATATATCTGAAGTTAGATGGAAGCACCCTACACAAACTCTTTTCACGTGGTTGATTATTGTAAAGTCATCCCTCTGTGTCTGCTGGGGATTTGTTCCAGGACCCCGCCCTAGGATACCAAAATATGTGGATGCTCAAGTCTTTTATATGAAATGATGTAGTATTTGTATATAACCTATGCACATGCTCTGATAAACTTTAAATCATCTTTAGATTACTTATAATACCTAATACAATGTAAATTCAATGTAAGCAATTGTACATACAGTATAAATGCTATGTAATTTTGCTTTTTGGAAATTTCTGGAAGTTTTCTCTAAATATTTTTGATCTGAGGTTGGTTGAACTTGCAAATGTGGAATCCATGGATACAGAGGGACAACTGTATCAACTCAAAAGACATTTGTTAATCTCCCGAGAAGGTAATAGAACTGGTGCTGAGGTTCACAATGAGGAAATCCAGAGATGCAGGATGGGGTCTCTTCTCACTGGAGAGGTTTTAATTCAGCCATGGAGATAGGAAACATTCATAAGAAGTTTAAGAGCTATATTAAGAAGCTTGTGCTTCATAATCATTACAGATAATGGTTTTCATAGAAAATTAATGAAGAGAGAATTGCTGTGGGCTAAGAGGCTGATGGAGGCTTCACAGATATATGTTGACCTTTAAAGAAACTGTAGCCACAGATAAGAAAGAACAGGCCAGGCCAAAGCAAAAGCATTAACAGAATTGTGGAGGAACAGATGACCATGTCATGTCTGAAACAGTAAAGTGACTGAATAGAGCAGAAAGTTTATATTAGGAATCAAGGAAGAGGTAGAAAGATATGTCATTCATTCATTCACCTATCCATTCATTCCACAGTCATTCACTGATTTCCTTCCATGTGCCAAGGATAGATAATGATAGTGTCCGACTCTTTGCAGCCCCATGAACTGCAGCATGCCAGGCCTCCCTGTCTATCACCAACTCCCGGAGTCCACCCAAACCCATGTCCATTGAGTCGGTGATGCCATCCAACCATCTCATCCTCTGTCATCCCCTTCTCCTCCTGCCCTCAATCTTTCCCAGCAGCAGGGTCTTTTCAAATGAGTCAGCTCTTCGCATGAGGTGGCCAAAGTACTGGAGTTTCAGCTCAACATCAGTCCTTCCAATGAACACCCAGGACTGGTCTCCTTTAGGATGGACTGGTTGGATCTCCTTGCAGTCCATGGGATTCTCAAGAATCTTCTCCAACACCACAGTTCAAAAGCATCAATTCTTTGGTGCTCAGCTTTCTTTATAGTCCAACTCTCACATACATACATAACCACTGGAAAAACCATAGCCTTGACTAGACGGACCTTTATTGGCAAAGTAATGTCTCTGCTTTTGAATATGCTGTCTAGGTTGGTCATAACTTTCCTTCCAAGGAGTAAGCATCTTTTCATTTCATGGCTGCAGTCACTATCTGCAGTGATTTTGGAGCCCAAAAAATAAAGTCTGACACTGTTTCCACTGTTTCCCCATCTATTTCCCATGAAGTGATTGGACCAGATACCACGATCTTCGTTTTCTGAATGTTGAGCTTTAAGCCACCTTTTTCACTCTCCTCTTCCACTTTCATCAAGAGGCTCTTTAGTTCTTCTTTACTTTCTGCCATAAGGGTGGTGTCATCTGCATATCTGAGGTTATTGATATTTCTCCCGGCAATCTTGATTCCCTTGGTATCTGCAATTTTTTTAAGATCTCTTGTCTTTCCCATTCTATTGTTTTCCTCTATTTCTTTGCATTATTCACTTAAGAAGTTTGCATAGGCACTTCTGATTCAGCCTGGCATCTGGCTTAGGATAGAGGAGCAGTTCACAGGCATACAGGAAGGACCTCCCAGGTAGACAGAAAATGGATGGCAAAGGATGCAGATGTGAGTGACATGGGGACCGGCAGGAAACTCAGGTGCTTGTCGCAGAGTCTTCCAGAGATTAACAGCTACTGGTGTGAAGCTAGAAAGTCAGGGTAGAGATCTGAGGCTAGACATCTAGGGAGAATCAGCTGGAAACAAGCATACTAAAAAGATCATAATTTATCCTCTGGGTGGTAAGGCATCATTGAAGGATTTGTAAGGAGGTCAGTTCTACATTACTGATATTTGTCTGAGCAGAGGTGCTGAGAGGCTAAGCTGTGGTCATAGCCATAGAAGAAGACAGGAACGGGTCAATCCAAAGTGTTTAGTAGCTGGACTGAGGAGAGCTCACCTCCAGCTCCCTGGAGGTCAGGAAGGTATTGCAAGAAAGAAAAACTGATTTCAGAATGAGAGAAAGCTTTCACAGAAGATTACATGTTATCCCCACTGGTTCCTAAATAACGTCTTAACTGAATATTTAAGTTATTCAGTTGTTCAGACATGAATATTAAGTTAATTAACTGCTTAGTAGTGAGCACAGTGGCCCCTTCTCTTCCGTGAAAGTTTCACCTTCTATGGTAAACTGTAGTCTGAGGCTATTAAATGAAAAATTTCAGAAACAATTCTGAAGTTTTAAACTGGCACAGTTCTGGTAGCATGATGGGGTCTCCTGCCATCTTGCTCCATCCTTTTCTGGACGGTGAATCCTGTATCTGTCCTGTGCACCTCCGTGTTAGCCACCTAGTAGCCATCTGTGTGATCGGATCAGCTGTCATGCCAGGTACTGCAGCGCTTGCATTCAAGAAGCCCTTATTTTACTTAATAATGGTCCCAAAGCCCAAGAGGAGTGATGCCATCAATTCAGATATGCCAAAGAGAAGCTATGAAGTGCTCCCTTTAAGTGAAAAGGTGAGCATTCTGCACTTAATAGGGAATGAAAACAAAACAAAACAAAACTACCTGCTGAAGTTGCCAAGACCTATGGTAAGAATGAGTCCTCTGTGAAACTGAAGGAAAAACAAATTGGTGCTAGTTTTGCTGTCTCACCTCAAACGTGCAGAAGTTTTAGCCGCCCTGTGTCACAGGTATTGAGTTAAGTTGAGCAAGGTGTTAAATTTGTACAATAAGACGTTTTGAGAGAGAGAGACCACATTCACATGGTATTTATTACATTATATTGTTATAATTGTTCTATTTATTATTTGCTGTTATTGATTTCATACTGTGCCTAATTTATAAATTAAACTTCATCATAGGTATGTATGTATTGGAAAAAGCATAGTATATACAGGTTTCCACAAGGCCCCCAGTGGATGCCTGTCCAAAGTTTCAGGCATCCACTGGGGACCTTGGAACATATCCCCTGTGGATAAACTGCTGCATATTAGTTAGAATACTGTTTTACTTGGATCTAGAAAAATTGTGAAGCAGTTGAGCAGTGCTGTGCTGTGCTTACTAAGCACTCAGTTGTGTCTGAGTCTTTGTGACCCCATGGACTGTAGCCCCCCAGGCTCCTCTGTCCATGGGAATTCTCCAGGCAAGAATACTGGGAGTGGGTTGCATGCCTCCTCCCAGGGACTTCCCAATGCAGTTCTCTAACCCAGGTTTCCTGCATTGCAGGTGGATTTTTTTTTTTTTTAACCATCTGAGCCACCAGTGAAGCCCCAAATGTGAAGACGAGAGAGAGGTAGAAGAAAGTTAAAATGGGAAAGAAAGAGCTGAGTTAGCAATGCAGGTAATGACATTGTGGAATAAAGAGAAAGACAGGCGAGATCAAGAGCTGTTATTGTTGTCATTCAGTCTCTAAGTTGTGTCTGACTCTGCAACCCCATGAACTGCAGCACTCCAGGCTTCCTTGTCCTCCATTGTCTCCCAAAGTTTTCTCAAACTCATGTCTATTGAGTCAGCGATGCCATGCAAACATCTCATCCTCTGTCACCCCCTTCTCCTCTGGCCCTCAATCTTTCCCAGTATCAGGGTCTTTTCCAGTGAGTTGGCTCTTCGCATCAGGTGGCCAAAGTATGTTGAGTATATCGGTCCCTGGTCAAATGTGCCTGTCAGATATAAAAACTACTCTAATTGAGATGTGCCATAAGTGTAAAATATATACTAGGTCATGAATACTTAGTAGAGATAAAGAAAGAAATATAATATTATTAAAACTAATTTCACCTTTTTCTTTTCTCTTTTTAAAATGTGGTTGTCATAAAATGTAAAATTACCTCTAGTATGTGGGTTACGGAATATCTCTATTGAATAGTGTTGGTCTGGAATCTCTAGATAGATCCTGTTGGACACTGCGCAGCTATATATAAAGCACTCCAGCTTCTGTGTTGGTCTTGTCCAAAGGTGAGGTAAAAAATTCATGCAACTTCTGATAAGACTCAGTAAGTTGCCCTTTAGAATTATTCTATTTCAGAGACAATGGGGATTCCCAAAAGGTCTGTGACTGGCATCATTCTGAAATTCTCAGTCTCTTTTAATTAGTTAGAGGTTTTCTTAATCCCTAAATCTGCTTGCAATACTATCTCCAGAGAATATCTTTACAGACTTAGAAGCCAGATGTGTTGCTTTTCTTCTAGAATATTAATTCCCTATTCATTAAAAATAAAGAAAGTATTCAATGGGAAAAAAATGAGACCTAAATTAAGTAGACAATGTTTCAGTTGAGCACAAGTTAAAATTCAAAGAGTAATTTCTCCCACCAACATTTGCATCAGTCATACAAATGTGCACAGATCAACATCCCTGAAGTAAAAGCCTGGGTCTCAATTAGAAATTACTTTCAAGTGATAGGAACAAAGACACAATTACGGTTTCTTCTTTCTTTCTTTCATTTTCTATTGAGGAATAACAGACATACAACACTGTATTAGTCCTAAGTATGCTATACAATGATTCTATATTTGAATATATTGTGAAATGACCACCACAAGAAGTCTAGTTAACATTCCTCACCATACATAGTTCCAGAAGTTTTTGTTTTTTTTTTCCTTCTGATGAAACTTTTAAGATCTACTCTCTTATCAACTTTCAGTTATGCAATACAGTGTAATTAAGCATAGTTGCCATGCTGTACATGCTGACTTCTTTATTTAACGACTGGAAGTTTGTACATTTTCACCCCTTTACTCATTCAGCCCTTTCCCCACCGACCCCTTCTGGCAACCACCAATTCATTCTGTGTATCCATGAGCTCTTGGCCTTTGTGTTTGTTTTAAGATTCCACATATAAGTGAGATCATATGATATTTGTCTTTCTCTGTCTGACTTATTTAACTTAGCATAATGTCCTCAAGGTCAATCCATGTTGTTGAAAATGGTAAGATTTTGATCATTTTTTAATGGATAAATAATACTCCATTGTGTGTATAAACACCACACATTTTATTTATTCATTCATTCCTTGATGGACTTAGGTTGTTTTCATGTCTTGGCCACTATAAATAATGCAATGGACATAGGGGTCAAGATATGTTTTTGAGTTAATATTTTCTTCAGATAAATACTCAGAAGTGAGAGTGAGATGTATGGAAAGCATAACCTGGAAACTTACATTGCCATATGTAAAACAGATAGCCAATGGGAATTTGCTGTATGGCTCAGGAAACTCAAACAGGGGCTCTGTACCAACCTAGAGGGGTAGGATGGGGAGGGAGATGGGGGGGGAGGTTCAAAAGGAAGGGGATATATGTATACTTATGGCTAATTCACGTTGAGGTTTGATAGAAAACAATAAAATTCTGTAAAGCAATTATCCTTCAATAAAAAATAAATAAAATTTTAAAAATACTCAGAAGTGGATTTGCTGAATTGCATCAATTACAGTTTTTAAGAACAATCTGAGATTTTTAATTTCACATGTGAATTTTCTGAAGTAGATAATTCAAGCTTGTATGATAAGTCCTGAAGCCAACCAGAGATCCAGACTACCATTCTGCTTTCATTTCCTTTGCTCATGATTTCCATTCTTCCAGTCACAAAATGACTACTGAAGCTCTAGGCATTTCATCTGCTTTCTCCTGAAGAAAGTAGGAGGGCCCACTTCCCCTTTTAACGAGTATTCTTAGATGTTTTATGCAACACTTTCATCTCATTGGCCAGATTTATTCACAGCTCATGTGAAGAGTTAATTCATTGGAAAAGACTCTGATGCTGGGAGGAATTGGGGGCAAGAGGAGAAGGGGACAACAGAGGATGAGATGGCTGGATGGTATCACCAACTCGATGCACATGAGTTTGAGTGAACTCCGGGAGTTGGTGATGGACAGGGAGGCCTGGTGTGCTGTGATTCATGGGGTCGCAAAGAGTCTGACACGACTAAGTGACTGAACTGAACTGAACAGTGAGTTGGAAGATAGACTGAGAAGTACTGTCCTATCCTAAGTAGTAATGTTCTTGCTAAGACTTGGGAGTTTATTACTGAGATGGACAAAGAAAAGGTGTAATGAGAGAGACAAGTAGCAGTTGATAGCCCAGTTGATATCTTAAAAAGTCTTCGTAATTAAAAATTATGCTTCTGGAAAAAAATATAATGAAGCATTTGTATAATTTACTCAGGCTCTATGTTTTATATTTTTCCTCTAACTGTTCAAAAATGAATGTATTCACCAAACTTCAATCTTTGGTAAATAGGCATTTTAGGGCATTCAAGGCAGAATAAGATACTTAAAGAATTTTATGTACATATATTTGTCTTCAACAATTTTATAGCAAAATGACAGAGGTGGTTATATCTTCTAGTTCTTATGAT
>NW_011494783.1:3936297-3944403 GCF_000754665.1 Bison bison bison
TTATGCTTTTCCTACTTGATATTCATCAGTAAGTTCTTATTGTCCTTAGGAAGAAGTCCTAGATCCTTTCAAGGCGTGTGTAAGGTTCTTCCTGCCTGGCTCTTGCTTCTCTCTCCAGCTCCATCCTACCTCATTCTCCATACTCCCTGCTATATTGCCTACGGTCCATGCCTGGAATGAGCTCTCAGTGGTCCTTTCCTGTTTTGTGTTCCATCCCCAGAGCAAATTCAAAGATAACTCCCTCAGAGAAGCCATCCCAGGTCTTCCACGACTGGGCCAGGTTCTTTTAAATTTCTTTATAATCACACATTCAAGACTGTGTTTAATGTATGTCTTCTCTTACAGACTTTGAGCTTCATAAGAATGGGACACAGATCTGAGCTTGCTCCCCACTCTGACTGCAGTGCCTAACAAAGTGCCTGACATGCGATATGCTCTAAATACGTGTTTTTGTGTGTGTAATGAATGAATGAATGCAATAGTAGCACACACACACACATAAAGTCTATAGAAGTACGAAGAAGGAAAAGAATAATTTTTGGAGTAAGTGATACATTGGGAAGATATAAAATTAAAACTGGTTCTTCAAGGTCAATAAAAACCAGCATCAGATGATAAGGAACAAGACTGTCTTGGGAAAATGGACAACCTGAAGTAAGGCATGTATCATGGCTGAAATAGGAAGGTGCCCCAAGTTCTCAGAATGTCTGAAAAAACATTCTCAGAATGTGTACCGTAGTCCATAGGCCAGAAAATCATTAACTTTTTGGAGTATACTCATGGCTTGTTTTTAACTGTATATATATCCCAGAGGAACTGAGTCATCAGATTTTACCCATTTGAAGGAAATCCCGCTTCAACTCATTCATTCTTAAAACTCTTCTGCTTCTTTTTTCCCCACCCATCCTCTTTGAGTCAGTGGTTAGAAAATCCTAAAAGTGGGTACATCAGAAAAGAGTTTACTGAAAATCTTTTAAAATAATGTTTTAGAATTATGGAATGTTATAAACTCTTCTCTTTAATCATGAGTTGAGTAGAGTAGGAAAATGACTTGTTTCTGTTGTCGAGTTTACGCTAGAATGCTTTCTGCATGGAGAAACTAGATTTTGTAGTCACAAATGTACAGAAGTGCTGGAGAAAAATGTTCAAGGTGAAAAGGAGTTTGTTTAAATACAGCAATATTTCCCTAAAAGAGGACTTTATAAAGAACCCCTGGAAGGGTAGGTTGGAACACTGTAGCACAGATGATACAGATCAGTATAAAAATTGAAGTTCAAAAGTTATTTACAGGGTGAATATCTGTGCCAAGAAGGAGCACTTTCAGTATCAGGAGAGGATGATAGAGGAGTTGGATGGAGATACAAGGTAGAGATGAGCAGGTGAACCTGGGGTACAGAGACGAGTATGACCAAAAAAAAATTTTTTTTGAGAGAGAATGTTTTAGTCCAGGACTTTTCAATCTTGTACATGCCTGTGAATCCCTTGGGATCTTGTGAGAAGAGGAATTATTTTCAGTGAGTCTGTAGTGAGTACAGAGTTTCTACATCTCTAACAAGTTCTAAGATAATGCCAGTGCTTCTGGTCCATGGGCCACACCTTGAGTGTAGCAAAGACCTAGCCTCTGCACCTTGGCTCCCAAGTGTGTAGAAAACACAGGTCAGGCGGTAAGAAGGAAGGATGGGGATGTGGGCCTTTGAGGTGTTGTAGCTTATAAAAGATAGAAGCCCATTTTCTTTCCAGGAAAAATAAAGCACATGATATAGAAATGATACCACATAAGACAGCATGGCACAGTGCTTGGAGCAACACAAGAAACAATGGTCATTCTCTCAAAACTTTAATTTCTTCTGTTTCTCATCTGTATCACCTGTTCTCTTTAGAGTTCCTTGACTTACATTACTATTCAAAAGGAAAACAGAAAGTTTTTTTTTTAATAAATCACTGTTTGTATCTATGTACAGAAAGGTTACAAACAATATATTAATACTATAACACAATAATTAAATTTATGGTAGTTTCTCCCGACTTATTGACTGACTCATTCCTAGATTCTCTCTTAACAACTGTGTGTTAATTCGGCCTATTCATAGTAAGAAACTCTACAATTCAGCATCTTGGTTATCAATAAACTAGCAAAAATAAACAAGAAAATAAATAAAGTAAAACTCTTGTGAATTTAAGAAATGTCATTCTCTAGCTCAGAACTGATGAAAGGCAAAACCAAGATGGGTAGAGAAAAACCAAAGTCAGTTACCTCTCACCAGAACATAATGTTTCAGGCCTCTCAGGCCCCCAGATATCCTCTAAGACCCTGCGCATTGCATGTCCCACCCCTCAAAGTCTGTTTCAGGCGGTGGTTTAGTTGCTAAGTCGTGTCTGACTCTTTGCAACCACATGGACTGTAGCCTGCCAGGCTTCTCTGTCCGTGGAATTTCCCAGGCAAGAATACTGTAGTCGGTTGCCATTTCCTTCTCCAGGGGATCTTCCCAACCCAGGGACTGAACTTGCAGACCCACATCTCCTGCATTGTGGGCAGATTCTTTTACTGCTGAGCTACCAGAGAAGCCCTTCGTTTTGGGTGGGAGCATCCAATTGGCTGTGCTGACATTTGTTGCAGAACCTTCATCCTTACTCTCTCACCTTAGTCTTCCTTAGTAGAATGTGCTGCCTGGCCTCCCACTTATCTTGGCATTTCCTCCTGATAGAAATGCCTTCTACAAAGGCAGCCTCAAACAAACCCATGTAAACCCAACATATTGTAAAGCTGTGCATGAAAATAGGGGAAAAAAATGTGTGGAAATTCCAAAGTAGATACCATTACAGTAGGATGACCATATAATTTACCAGAAAACAGGGCCATTTTCGAGAATGAAAGGAGTATAACAGGGATGAACTGGTCCTCTGCTGAACAAGCTGAGATGCATGGTCACCTTGCCTAACAGGTGTGGATCTCGCTGAGACTGGGTCCAGAGGGAGTTCTTGGTTCAAGGCAGTTTGAAAGACACAACGCAATCAACCAAAATGCTCTGCAGTCACGTATTTGAGCACTCATTTTTTTCCCTTTTAATCCTCAAACCAACTCGATTGCTCTGCTTACAGTTCTTATAATCTCATAAATTCTGCGATGGATATACACTGCTTGCTTTGTCAGCAACCGATTTCTTGCGGGCAAACCCCACCCCATCCCTTTTCAACAGAATCTGGTTTCTGTTTGGGTTCAAGCAAGCTCATCTGTCTCCATGTACAGTCAATATTTCAACCCATGGCTACTGAGGTTATTTTACAGAAATGCATATAATCCAGGCCAGCCATCCAGGAAGACTTCTGAGATGATGGCTGGGGCAGCCTTAGGTGAAAGACAAAGTGGAGAGAGAGCCCTTGGAGGGCCCAACAAGCCAGATCTTGCTAACTTCCTGGAGCCTCTTGATCATGCCCACACCTAACTCCGAACTTTTCATTTAGGTGGACCCACTGACTTCCTCTTTTGTGAAGGCAGATCCAGTGCTGTTCTCTGTTATTTACAACTGAAACCACTCAAACTAATGTAACCTCAGTGTTCACAGGGCCCCATATTTGGCCCTACAACTCTATTATGAGCTTTGTTTCAGCTGCCATTGCTAGCTGGCCAATTATGTTCATATTTCTTAAAATTCTAGAAAGGAAATTTGGTGGGTCAATTTATCTTTTTGCACAAGGCTTTCATTATAGTTGTTATGAATCTGTGGTTTGGCTGTTCCTAAGGCAGTGCCTGGTAGGAACCTATCATGAAGGCTGAGTGGGAGGGCTCAGTCCCCTCAGAGGACCTGTGTGCTTGTCCGCCCATGAGCACAAGCAGGACAGTCTTGGGGCATCTGTAAAGGATACAATTCCATTCTCTGTATTATTTACAGTCCTTGCTTTTTTCTTTTTTTCTGAACATCTGAATTACAGATATGTATCACAGAAACGGAGGAGGAAATAGCAACCCACTCCAGTATTCTTGCCTGGAAAATTCCATAGACAGAGGAACCTGGGGCTACAGTCCATGATGGTCACAAAAGAGTTGGAGACTGAGCAATTAACACATACACACATCACAGAAACACTATAGAAATACTTAGAAATACTATAGCTCATCTGTTACATTTTAGAGAACACCTACAAATAAGAATTTGAATTTTGAAAAACTTCCCTCATTTTTCTCACGTTTATTCTTTCCTTTTGCAATGTAATTATTATTATATGGAACCTGTATCTGATGATGGTGAGTTTAAATGGATCAAAACTATTGCTCCTTAAAAGCAACACCAAAATTTTAAGATACGATGCATACTAATTAAAGTTCAAGGAGCCCTAGGCAAGAAAAAAAGATAAGCCTTTGCTTAAGTTATGCAAAAGTGAATTAAATATTCAAGATTAATTAAAACTGAGGGAAAGATTTTTTAAGGGTACCATTTAAAATTTGCATAAAAGTTAATGCAATTATTATAAAATGTTTCCTATCAAATTGGTTTGAAGAGTAAGGGAAGTCCATTAGTAACATAGTGAAATAAGAGTTAATTCATGTTGCTCTAGGCAGTTTTTTCCCTTTCTTCTGTAAAAGTCACTTACAACTGTATAATAATTATATATCAATACCCACAAATAAAAGGAATAATTCTATGGTATTTATCTATTTTCTAAAAGTAAAAATTTCCCTTCAATACCCCTGGTTGTTTAAATGGTAAAAAAAAAAAAAAAAATCTGCCTGCAATGCAGGAGACCTGGGTTTGATCCCCGGGTCAGGAAAATCCCCTGGAGAATGGAATGGCTATCCACTCCAGTATTCTTGCCTGGAGAATCCCATGGACAGAGGAGCCTGGAGGGCTATAGTCCATGGGGTCACAGAGTCAGACACGACTGAGCCACTAACACACACACACACACACACACATACACACATTCCATCCTGATGATTTCCACAGTGAAAATTCCATTCTCCAATTCAGAACAATGACCTTGGGTATCCATTTTCTTGTATAGACATAGATGCACAGTGAACTAATACAATTAGATGCTTCGGAGAAAATCTGCCCTTATCCTTCTGACACAGTTTGTTATTTGGAGGGCCAACAACAATGAGGAATATTTTCTTGAAGTCCTAATGTTGTTGTTGTGTCCAGTCACTAAATCGTGTCCAACTCTGCGACTGCATGGACTGCAGCATGCCAAGCTTCCTTGTCCCTCAGTGTCTTTTGGAGTTTGCTCAGGCTCACGTTCATTGAGTTGGTGATGCCATCCAACCATCTCACATCCTCTCTCACTCTTTTCCTACTGCCTGATCAGGAGAGCTGCCTCATTGGAAAGCTCTACTATAAACTTACAAATGCATGGTAACAAAGCTAGGATTAGGCTTTGTGGACTGGCTTGGGAAACAGGTCTACTTATAGCATATTTAATACCCAAAGGGGAAAAGTAGTCTGCATTTTAATTGACTGGTGAATGGACTTTTTAAATGTCATCTGTTCATAATTGTTTAGAGTTATTCAAAGGACACAAGTTACGTTCTCTAGAAAATAAAGGGGGATAAATAGCCAATATTCTGCTTCATTACAAGTTAGGTTGGCATCTGAAGGAAAGGAAAACTTTAGGCAGTGCCTCCGATCTGGGGGCACCAGCTTTATTTGCTTTGGGGAATGGAGTCTAAAGCACTTCCTTCTCCCTTTGCTTTGATACCTGCTGTGACTGATAGAGAATCAAAGTTCTACTGAACCTGCTGGTGAAAGTGCTCATTATTTAATGGACTCAGAAATGCTGTGGTTCAAAGCATGTTTCCTTTTAAAAAGATTAGCTTATGAAGAAATAATTTCCTTCAACACCAGTGTTACAAAAAAGTTTCAGCCACTTTCAAACTTTGAGTCTGTAACTGTCGTATGAGTGATTTGAGCAAGTAAATAACTAGTCGTTCAAATAGGCAGATTCAGGGTGAGTGTTAGTTCCCAGGGAAGAGGATTCCTGCCATCCTGTCTTCACTCTACCCACGGCCTGCCTTGCATCTTCCAGCCTGCAGGCAGACTCTCTATGGCTTACCTTCTCACCCTCTCACAGACTGGAGAAGCTTTCAGACTTAAGTGGGCACCACAGGCATGCTCTACTTGCCCCTGACAACCCCCCTCTACCCCCGCTGCTGCTCCTGGCAGCATTCAGCTGTGCTCAGTTGCTCAGTCATGTCTGACTCTGCGACCCCATGGACTGTAGCCCACCAGGCTCCTCAGTCCGTGGAATTTTCCAGACATGAATACTGGAGTGGGTTGCTATTTCCTCCTCCAGGGGATCCTCCCAGTTCAGGGATCAAACCCATGTCTCTTGCATCTCCTGCATTGGCAGGTGGATTTTTTTTATCACTGAGCCACCTGGGAAGCCCATATCAGCTGTATGTGTGTATATATATATATGTGTGTGTGTGTGTGTGTGTGTGTGTATATATATATATACATCCCCTCCTTCATAAGCTTCCCTCCTAGGTCATCCTGCCCCTCTAGGTCATCAGAGTGAATTCCTATTTTTTAAAACCTCAAAGTGATTTCCTTTTTCAGTTGGATGAGACCTATTTTCTACCACATAGATGCAGACAACTGGCCAGGGATGTGAGGAGAAATTCTTTTCCTGATGTTTGGCAGGAATATTTATAAAAGCAAAAAGCAAAAACAGAGCCCTGAGCTCTGTGTTCTGCATCCTAACACACTATCTGGCAGGGTGGTATTTTTATTTAATGACTCTACTTATAAACTATTTGCAATTAAGATTGAAAACTGAGACGAAGGGAAGAATAGAAGGTAGAAGTTAATATATTTCCTGTGCCTGAGCTTGAAATTTGGCTTGAAGTTTCTCGGAAGCTTTATTATATTTGTTGGAAATGTACAATTAGCCAACACACGCAGCTGGGGTTCCCCGTAGGACTGTTTACCAGCATTTTCGTGGGTATTGGCTTAGTATATAACCAGTATTGCTGTCATGGATTTGGAGAGAATTCTTCTTGATCTAGTCTTAGATATCTGCCAAGAGGCACATGAGCCTGTGGGATGTATTCAGAGTTGGAGCCCTAGAAGTGCATTAGTTGTGGCCCTCACAATTAACTAATCTGATGCATGAGCTCTCTCTTGACTCTTTGCTTTGCCACTTGCCATGTCAGATAAAATAACTGACAAAGGAGGCAATTTTCCTACCCAGTAATTTTATCAAACGAACCTTAAAAGCAAAGTTTCTACAAGATACAAAAAGGTACAAATTAATATTTGTGAATAATCTCAATGCTAACTGTTGGGACAAGGGGAAAAAATTTGAACTTGCTAATGGCATAATTTTGCCTAAAATTATAAATTGCACCATTCACCAAGTATATATTGCTAGAAATCAAAGCAGTAATCTTTATTTACTATTTAATTCCAGTATAATGAGAGGACTATATGTCAAAATGTCATCTCTATTGAGATGTTGTAAAAAAAAAAAAAGTCTCCAGCAGTGTCAACTCATTCTAAAGTGTTGTTTAAGTTTTTAAAGGTATTCTTGGTGTTCTGAAAACAAAATAATCAAAGTACACATTGAAGACTGCAATTTTTGATGTGAAACCAAACTATTTTCACCACGTATTGCAGTACATTCAAGAGGAATCAAACAGAAGAGCAAAATGAAGTTAGACATAGGATGTGTTCAACACTGCGCCCTGACTTTTCCCAGAGAATAAATTTATTCATTAAACAATATTTCTAGAAGGTCAGAAGAGAAACAGTAATATTCATTGTATACAGCTTAAGATCTTCATGTTTTTTCCCCAGCTTTCAGATCAAATCAGATCGGATCAGTCGCTCAGTCGTGTCCGACTCTTTGCGACCCCATGAATCACAGCACGCCAGGCCTCCCTGTCCATCACCAACTCCCGGAGTTCACCCAGACTCACGTCCATCGAGTCAGTGATGCCATCCAGCCATCTCATCCTCTGTCGTCCCCTTCTCCTCCTGCCCCCAATCCCTCCCAAAATCAGAGTGTTTTCCAATGAGTCAACTCTTTGCATGAGGTGGCCAAAGTACTGTAGTTTCAGCTTTAGCATCATTCCTTCCAAAGAAATCCCAGGGCTGATCTCCTTCAGAA
>NW_011494783.1:3944555-3975071 GCF_000754665.1 Bison bison bison
TAGATGGACCTTTGTTGGCAAAGTAATGTCTCTGCTTTTGAATATGCTGTCTAGGTTGGGCATAACTTTGCTTCCAAGGAGTAAGTGTCTTTTAATTTCGTGGCTGCAGTCACCATCTGTAATGATTTTGGAGCCCAGAAAAATAAAGTCTGACACTGTTTCCATTGTTTCCCCATCTATTTCCCATGAAGTGGTGGGACTGGATGTCATGATCTTCGTTTTCTGAATGTTGAGCTTTAAGCCAACTCTTTCACTCTCCACTTTCACTTTCATCAAGAGGCTTTTGAGTTCCTCTTCACTTTCTGCCATAAAGGTGGTGTCATCTGCATATCTGAGGTTATTGATATTTCTCTTGGCAATCTTGATTCCAGTTTGTGTTCCTTCCAGCTTTACTAGGGTATAATTGACAAATAAAATTTATTATATTTCAAGTGTACAATGTGATGGTTTGACATACATATACATTGTGAAAGGACTTCCACAATCAAATTAATTAATACATCCATCACCTCACATTATTGTCTTTCTTGTGTGTGTGGAAATGCTTAGAATCTAACCTCTTAGGAAATTGCAAGTAAACAATATAGAATTATTAACTATAGTCACTATGCTGTGTAGGATCTTTAGAATTTATTCATGTCATAGCTGAAAATTTGTATCCTTCAGCCAACATCTTCTTGTTTCCCCGAGCCTCTAGCCTCAGGCAGCCAACATTTCACTCTAAAAGTTTGACTTTTATTTTTTTTTCTTTCAGATTCCAAAAGTAAGAGCTATCACAGTGTACTGGTCTTTCTCTGTCTTACTTATGTCATCTAGTGTAATGCCCCACAGTCAGTTCAGTTCAGTCGCTCAGTGGTGTCTGAGTCTTTGCGACCCTATGGACTGCAGCACACCAGGCCTCCCTGTCCATCACCAACTCCCGGAGTTTACCCAAACTCATGTCCATTGAGTCGGTGATACCATCCAACCATCTCATCCTCTGTCATCCCCTTCTCCTCCCACCGTCAATCTTTCCCAGCATCAGGGTCTTTTCCAGTGAGTCAGTTCTTCACATCTTCTTCACATCTTCACTCCAAAGCATTGGAGAGTCAGTTCTTCACATCTTCTTCACATCTTCACTCCAAAGCATTGGAGTTTCAGCTTCAACATCAGTCCTTCCAATGAATATTCAGGACTGATTTCTTTTAGGATGGACTGGTTGGATCTCCTTGTAGTCCAAGGGACTCTCAAGAGTCTTCTCCAACACCACAGTTCAAAAGCATCAATTCTTCAGCGCTCAGCTTTCTTTATGGTCCAACTCTCACATCCATACATAACTACTGGAAAAAGTATAGCTTTGACTAGGCAGACCTTTGTTGGTAAAGTAACATCTCTGCTTTTTAACATGCTGTCCATATTGTACTGTACGTGTGTGTGTGTGTGTGTGTGTGTGTGTGTGTGGCTAGATAGATAGATTTGTGATATGTATCATATTTTCTTTATCCACTCATCTGTTAATGCACACTTGGGTCCTCCCATGTCTTTACCACTGTAAGCAGTGCTGCAATGAAGGATGTTCATGTGTGTGTAAACTCATTTTGTCACATTCTTCCACAAGTCACCACTGGCAGGAATGAATGTTTGAAAGTTAGCCCCTCAAAATAGTTCCTTAAATTGAGGCATTTTAAAAGGAATTATGAAATGTTAATATTGTATTAATTTTCTACACAGGGTTTGCATTACGTATGATTGATATTAGTAAATATTGTTAATTTTACTCTACACTAATAAATATTACATTATGGACAATTTCCGAGAGCAACGAAAAATCCTTATTGCAAAACTCAGTTGCAGACATGGATTTGTACATGAGTACTGTAAAATTGTGTCAATATTTGTCACCTAGTCCTCTGAGAATACAAAATTCATGACAAAGAGGGAGGTTAGTGAGTGTTTTCTTAGTTCATTCCCAAAAGAAGATCAGAAAAAAATCATCACTGAAAATAATTTTAATGCAAGCTTCACCAAAAAAGCCTATCCCTGGAGTATAGAAATACACTGAAGAGGGGCACAGATGGAATATTTACTCAGAGAGTTTGGTTTTGATCTTTATGAATTGTATTTTATCACTGGTTTGAATTAAGCTATTACTGGCTCTTTGTTGGTTCAGCAGCAACACATGAGTCAGTGTTTTGAAAAGTAGTGTTTAGTAGCATTTAAAATGTTATTTTAAAAGCTGATTTCCACTGAGAAGATTTTCTAACAAGTATGTTCCTGTTAGTGACTCATCTATATATATATAAAAATATTGAAATTAGAGAAATAGGATTGTATGATCGGTATGATACAATTTTATAGCAAAGTGTTAATAAATGATAATTCCTTGTATAGAGAGATTACATTGAAGGATTACCAGCATTTCTGTTCATTCAAAATATAGTTGCAGCATCCATCCTTCTACTTAGAAATGTTAAAATATAAATCATAGATAAATACACTGATATTAACATCATTGCTGGCATGTTTAGACCTTTCTGACCCTGACAGATGCAATCTCCTTAACTAAGATATCACCCTAGCTAAATGAATGGTTCAGCTGAATCACAAATAGTGACCCCATCTATTCAGAAAATAGTCACAGATAATTAGTAAACATACTTGTACTTGAATGTGAGACACCTTATTCGCACAGAAGATCAATTGTTAGTTCACAGACATGGACATGGAAACATCAGAATTCCTGCTGTAACATGGTATTTGAAGTAAATGTAGTACCCCAAAACACTTTAAATATTTGATCATATTTTTATAAACTTATAAACTTCACTTTTATAAATGCTTTGGAACAGACTGTTCCAATTGTAAATATCTAATGTCATTTGTCTGTATATGAGTTTGCTAAGGAAAAAAAAAGTTATATTTCAACTCTGTTTGAAATCACTTGTAGGTAAGGATCAACTGACCTACCTTTCTTACCAGTCATGGTATGCAAACAGATGCTTGGGTTGCACTGAATAGGGCTTATTAAGGCTTTACAGGCAGGTCAGGAACAGGTTCTGAATGTCCTGTATAACAGACTGAGATATGTAGGTTTTTTCACTAACAGCCTCTTCTAAATATAAGACTTATAATGAAAAATAAAAGGCACCCTCTGACCATCCTTCAGATCCTTTTTCCAAATCCCTAAATTAGATTTTCTGTGAAATGTCTGTGATGGTTATATAAGTGATGGAAATTAATTTCAGGAGTCTCTTAATTAAGTTAGCCTAGTGAGGCTGATTTTTGTCACAATAATCATGGAATCAGCCAAGCAGTATTATATGCCCAAGAAAAATCCAATTAAAATGTTTACTATAGTGACCACATCTTTAATAATCTTAGCTATAAAGCACATACTACATCTTTTGAAGTGGTTCCAAAACCGTTTTTTCCACTGTGTGTATATTTGTTAAATAAACAATTCCCTGGCCGCCACATGTGAAGAGTTGACTCATTGGGAAAGACTCTGATGCTGTGAGGGATTGGGGGCAGGAGGAAAAGGAGACGACAGAGGATGAGATGGCTGGATGGCATAACCGACTCGATGGATGTAAGTTTGAGTGAACTCCAGGAGTTGGTGATGGACAGGGAGGCCTGGCGTGATGCGATTCATGGGTTCTCAAAGAGTCAGACACGACTGAGAGACTGAACTGAACTGAACTGAAACCTTCCTCCTCACTGCCTCAGGATTAAAGCTAATTATATTACAGTCTGATGGAATGTGGTCCACTGGAGAAGGGAATGGCAAACTACTTCAGTATTCTTGCCTTGAGAACCTCATAAACAGTACGAAAAGGCAAAATGATAGGATACTGAAAGAGCAACTCCCCAGGTCAGTAGATGCCTAATATGCTACTGGAGATCAGTGGAGAAATAACTCCAGAAAGAATGAAGGGATGGAGCCAAAGCAAAAATAATACCCAGTTGTGGATGTGACTGGTTATAGAAGCAAAGTCCGATGCTATAAAGAGGAATATTGCATAGAAACCTGGAATGTTAGGTCCATGAATCAAGGCAAATTAGAAGTGGTCTAACAGGAGATAGCAAGAGTGAACATCAACATTCTAGGAATCAGCGAACTAAAATGGACTGGAATGGGTGAATTTAACTCAGATGACCATTATATCTACTACTGTGGGAAGGAATCGCTTAAAGAAATGAAGTAACCATCATGGTCAACAAAAGAGTCCGAAATGCAGTATTTAGATGCAATCTCAAAAATGACAGAATCATCTCTGTTTATTTCCAATGCAAACCATTCAATATCACGGTAATTCAAGCCTATGCCCCAACCAGTAACACTGAGGAAGCTGAAGTTGAACGGTTCTATGAAGACCTACAAGACCTTTTAGAACTAACATCCAAAAAAGATGTCCTTCTCATTATAGGGGGCTAGAATGCAAAAGTAGGAAGTCAAGAAACACCTGGAGTAACAAATTTGGCCTTGGAGTATGGAATGAGGCAGGGCAAATGCTAATAGAGTTTTGCCAAGAGAATGCACTGGTCATAGCAAACACCTTCTTCCAACAACACAAGAGAAAACTCTGCACATGAATATCACCAGATGGTCAACACTGAAATCAGATTGATTTTATTCTTTGCAACCAAAGATGGAGAAGCTCTATACAGTCAGCAAAATCAAGACTGGGAGCTGACTGTGGCTCAGATCATGAACTCCTTATTGCCAAATTCAGACATAAATTGAAGAAAGTAGGGAAAACCACTAGACCATTCAGGTATGACCTAAATCAAATCCATTATGATTATACAATGGAAGTGAGAAATAGATTTTAAGGGAATAGATCAAATAGACAGAGTGCCTGATGAACTATGGACAGAGGTTCATGACATTGTACAGGAGACAGGGATCAAGACCATCCACATGGAAAAGAAATGCAAAAAAGCAAAATGGCTGTCTGAGGAGGCCTCACAAAGAGCTGTGAAAAGAAGAGAAGCAAAAGGCAAAGGAGAAAAGGAAAGATATAAGCATCTGAATGCAGAGTTCCAAAGAATAGCAAGGAGAGATAAGAAAGCCTTCCTCAGTGATCAATGCAAAGAAATAGAGGAAAACAACAGAATGAGAAAGACTAGGGATCTCTTTAAGAAAATTAGAGATAACAAGGGAACATTTCATGAAAAGATGGGCTAAATAAAGGACAGAGATGGTATGGACCTAAAAGAAGCAAAAGATATTAAGAAGAGATGACAAGAATACACAGAAGAACTGTACAGAAAAGATCTTCACAACCAAGATAATCACAATGGTGTGATCACTCACCTAGAGCCAGACATCCTGGAATGTGAAGTCAAGTGGGCCTTAGAATGCATCACTATGAACAAAGCTAGTGGAGGTGATGGAATTCCAGTTGAGCTATTTCAAATCCTGAAAGATGATGCTGTGAAAGTGCTGCACTCAATATGCCAGCAAATTTGGAAAACTCAGCAGTGGCTACAGGACTGGAAAAGGTCAGTTTTCATTCCAATCCCAAAGAAAGGTAGTGCCAAAGAATGTTCAAACTACCACACAATTGCACTCATCTCACATGCTAGTAAAGTAATGCTCAAAAATCTCCAAGCCAGGCTTCAGCAATACATGAACTTCCAGATGTTCACTTGGTTTTAGAAAAGGCAGAGGAACCAGAGATCAAATTGCCAACATCCGCTAGATCATGGAAAAAGCAAGAGAGTTCCGGAAAAACATCTATTTCTGCTTTATTGACTATGCCAAAGCCTTTGACTTTGTGGATCACAATAAACTGTGGAAAATTCTGAAACAGATGGGCATATCAGACCACCTGACCTGCCTCTTCAGAAACCTATATGCAGGTCAGGAAGCAACAGTTAGAACTGGACATGGAACAACAGACTGCTTCCAAATAGGAAAAGGAGTACGTCAAGGCTGTATATTGTCACCCTGCTTATTTAACTTATATGCAGAGTACTTCATGAGAAACGCTGAGCTGGAAGAAGCACAAGCTGGAATCAAGATTGCCAGGAGAAATATCAATAACCTCAGATATGCAGATGACACCACCCTTATGGCAGAAAGGGAAGAGGAACTAAAAAGCCTCCTGATAAAAGTGAAAGAGCAGAGTTGAAAAAGTTGGCTTAAAGCTCAACATTCAGAAAACGAAGATCATGGCATCTCGTCCCTTCAGATGGGGAAACAGTGGAAACAAAGTCAGACTTTATTTTGGGGGGCTCCAAAATCACTGTCGGAGAAGGCAATGGCACCCCACTCCAGTACTCTTGCCTGGAAAATCCCATGCATGGAAGAGCCTGGTAGGCTGCAGTCCATGGGGTCGCTAGGGTCAGACACGACTGAGCGACTTCCCTTTCACTTTTCTCTTTCCTGCATTGGAGAAGGAAATGGCGACCCACTCCAGTGTTCTTGCCTGGAGAATCCCAGGGACAGGGGAGCCTGGTGGGCTTCTGTCTAATGGGTTGCACAGAGTCGGACACGACTCGTAGTGACTTAGCAGCAAAATCACTGCAGATGGTGACTGCAGCCATGAAATTAAAAGACACTTACTCCTTGGAAGCAAAGTTATGACCAACCTAGATAGCATATTCAAAAGCAGAGACATTACTTTGCCAACAAAGGTCCATCTAGTCAAGGCTATGGTTTTTCCAGTGGTCATCTATGGACGTGAGAGTTGGACTGTGAAGAAGGCTGAGAGCTGAAGAATTGATGCTTTTGAACTGTGGTGTTGGAGAGGACTCTTGAGAGTCCCTTGGACTGCAAGGAGATCCAACCAGTCCATCCTAAAGGAGATCAGTCTTGGGTGTTCATTGGAGGGACTGATGCTGAAGCTGAACCTCCAGTACTTTGGCCACCTCGTGCAAAGAGTTGACTCATTGGAAAAGACTCTGATGCTGAGAGGGATTGGGGGCAAGAGTAGAAGGGGATGACAGAGGATGACATGGCTGGATGGCATCACCGTCTCAATGGACATGGGTTTGTGTAAACTCCGGGAGTTGATGATGGACAGGGAGGCCTGGTGTGCTGCGATTCATGGGTTCGCACAG
Organism: Bison bison bison; assembly: GCF_000754665.1. Taxonomy (NCBI): domain Eukaryota; kingdom Metazoa; phylum Chordata; class Mammalia; order Artiodactyla; family Bovidae; genus Bison; species Bison bison. Next base: position 3,951,603 of record NW_011494783.1, read on the forward strand.
AGTCGGACATGACTGAGTGACTGAACTGAACTGAACTGATATTACGTTCTACCTTTTCTTACTGTGGATATTTACAAACATTGGGCCATGACCTCTTCATCTTTGCAGATTTCAATACCTGGGCCACTGCCACATGCTCCAATAACTCCCCTGTCATGTTCTTTGAAGCTTTCAGGGTTCTGTCTGTCTCAAATACTGGACTTTCTCTCCTCCATTGATATGATCCTCCAACGTGTCATAGCTACTGACTTCCAAGGTCATCCCTTGGACCTCAACATGATCATTAGCTATAACTGCTCCATAATTTTGCTACTCCTTATCTCCAGTTCCCTAAAGCCACCATAACAAGATACATTTTTCCTATACTTGCTTCATCATGCACTCACTCCCTTTCACTCACTTTAGTTCTGTGTCTGCATTGTAACTGGGAACATAATAATGTCATCCTCAATTTTTTGTTCCTCTCTCCTTTCATTATACTTCCTCAGAAGAATGTCAATGCTGGTGAAGTGCAGGTTCCCATGTACTTTGTATCTCCCCAGGGGGCTGAGGAATGCAGCCAGGATAACTGCACAACTGTCCCGATGGGTCTAACTTTAAATTCATGACTGCTGACTCAAATGGGACCCCGTGGCTGCAACCCTGCTTCATTCCCTTTCATCCCATCATCTCACTCCCAACCTGTTCTCCTTCCCTTCAGCTAGTTATGTTTCCCAATTCATTAAAAATAACAGCTTATCTCTTCCTTCCCTCTTAAATTAGTCATAATTTTGGCCTTCACTTGCTTTTGTCTAATTCTTTCTAAACCTACTCCAAAAGGCTTTCATACACAGCAGAGCAGTTCTCATCTTTTCACCAGAAGTCTTCATGTTACTAAAGCCAGTGGGGACTTCTCAGCCCTCATCCTGACTAATCATCAGCATTTGACACAGACCATTCCTTCTTTCTTAAAGCATCTTCTTGGTGTTCACTTGGTGTTTCTCTCTTTCTGTCTACACCTGCTCCTTGGGAGACCTTCCATCTATATGCTTAGGACTCACAAATTTCTATCTCTAGCTGTTTCTTCTCTGTTGAGTCTCAAACCCAACTGGCAATCCACAGTCATCACAATCTAATTGGCATCTCAAACCCTCAATCCCTGCTATGTAGAAAATAGATCACTAACAAGGACCTACTGTGTAGCACAGAAAACTAGGTATTTTGTAATAACCTCTAAAAGAAAAGAATAAAAAAATAGATATGTATGTATGAATCACTTTGCTGTATACCTGAAATTAACACAACATTGTATGTCAATTAAAAATAAATGGATAAATAAAATTATTCTTTAAAAAAAAATCTAAAAACAAAGAAAAACCAAATGTTCTCCCCTCAGTTTTCTCCGTCTGTGTCAGCTGTATTCATTAATTTGTTTTAATTTTATTGCTCAAAAACTTCAGTGTACATTGATTTCAAATGTTAGTATAGGATTTCCTTTAATTGTATATCTTTATAAGCACATATCATATAATTATATCTCAGTTCTCATTATTTTAAGATTAGGAGTTGAAAAATTATTTCTGAAGTGATGTGCCTTGTATCTGTCAGCAATGAAGCCTGGTATACAAAGATATGTGCATAATAGTACCTGTTTTACTAAGCCAGCATTTTCTGTTGTTGTTGTTGTCTTTGGGTCGTACCATGTAGCATATGGAATCTTAGTTCCCCAACTAATTCAACTATGAATTGAACCAGGGCTCTTGCATCAGGATCTTGGAGTCTTAACCACTGGACCACCAGAGAAGTCCCCAGTGTGTTTTTTAAAAGCACAAATAATTAGAAAGCTCATGTGTAAATATATAAATATTTATAATTTTGCATTATTCTTTATGGAGTTGCTTTCAGTTCAGTTCAGTCACTCAGTCATGTCCGATTCTTTGTGACCCCATGGACTGCAGCACAACAGGCTTCCCTGTCCATCACCAGCTACCAGAGCTTGCTCAAACTCACGTCCATTGAGTCGGAGTTGCTTTAGCCTTACTCATTCATGATTCCGGTATTAAAAACTGAAGCCCTCTCCTGCTGAGTGTGCTTTTGGGTGGTGGTAGGGTGTGCAGGTGGCGGTGTGTCATGGATATAGACAAATAAATATTTGTCACTGAACAGTGAGCACTATAAAGTTTCTCAGCATGTTTCCTCTGACCACAGATCCCAGAGACTTGCAGCCTCAAATCAGCATCAGTCAAAATGCCTAGATACCCTTTCCACTAAGCGATCTCCTTAGGTTTCCACCCTAGGACTGTCAGTTTCATCTAATGTGTCCTACACGTCTAGTCCTACCAACCAGAATCTCTTTCTCTCTTTAATGAGAGGAATAGAACAGAAAGTGTTTAGACAGATTATGTATCCAAAGGCATATCACTACACCTCAGGCCCTATAACTTTTTCAACTCATAGGACTGTCTCCTCTTCATTAATTTGTAATGTTTTTAAGAGGTCTGAGAGTGAGTCTATTTTGTTTACCATTCCATCTTCAGTGTGTATCCCAGGGAGAATCTCCTGACAGACTTTTATTGGATAAATACAAATTTTCATTGAATGAAAGAGCATATGTTATTGTTGTTATTCAGTCACTGAGTTGTGTCAGACTCTTTGTGACCCCATGGACCGCAGCACAGCAGGCTTCCCTGTCCTTCACTATCTCCCGGAGTTTGCTCAAATTGATACCTGTTGAGTCAGGACTGCTGTCTAACCATCTCATCCTCTGCTGCCCCCTTCTCCTTTTACCTGCAATCTTTCCCAGAATCATGAGTATAGGGAATGATCCTATATCATCATGAGTATAGGGAATGATCCTATACTCATCCTCTAAACATAAGTGATATTAAATCATCACAAATAGATGCATGTCAGGCAGTTTGTAACAAGTATCCAAAAAAATCTCAGAGGAGATAGCATCTAATCATAACTGAGAGTGACTGGAAAGGTTTTATGGAATATGGGTTCTTTCATGAGCCAAGATAAATTCAACGAATATGGGCAGAATGAGCTCGATCAGTAGAAACAGAGGCAAAGATGACTATGGGGGGAGAATGTAGAACAAGTTTGAGAAATTCGAACAATAGTCAAGCTATACTATAGAAATAAAACCACCAGATACACTTTATGGGCACTTTGAATGCTAAGTCAGAGATCAGGCATTTTACTGGCTAGGTAACCAATAGAAAAAACAGCAGGGAGTATATAGAATACATAATATTCACATTGAAAACATGTCGAATCGAATGGCGGCCACAGCCAAGTACATGAAGAGAAGTTTTAATGGGAAACAGACATTTTCCTGCTTTTATTCTTTGCAAATGCAGGCTCATGAACTTCTCTGCCCATGATTCATTTTCCTGGAGGGCTCCAGGCAACAAGCCTTTATCTTTCCTAGGCTTTAGGAAGAGGGCAAGGTTACAGCTGCATCAAAGGGTAGAAACAACCCAGTTGTTTTGTTCATGATGGCTTTCGATTTTTACTGGTGAACTTAAATCTGTAATTCTTAGAAGAGAATGATGAAAGAGAGGACATGAGGCAGGGGGAGCTTGTTATAGTCTAAAGGTTCAGGTTGCAACTGAATACAAAAGACTTAGCAAAATTCATTTTGAACAGAACATTTAAATTGCAAATACTGCAAATAAACCGAAGTGCATACTGATTTAATTGGCTGACTTAAAAAAAAACACTCAACAGTAACAATACAGATTGATTTGTTATTTGACAAATGGGGAACTGGGAAAACTGAGCCGTCACAATTATTCCACCTCAAGTTTATTTTTGCAGGAAGACTTTCCAGAAAAATCCAGCCCATAATGTACCCTCCAGACCTCACCAAAGCATTACGCCTTATAACCTACTCAGTATTGCTAAATGGCTTTATTCTTATTAGTTTTACCTCATAATTTTGCAGTTAATAATAAAACTGCTCTGTGTTGCTCTTTGATATCTTATTTCTTAAATAGATAGCATAAGATGAGGGCCCTATCTGACACTTTTCTTGAATCTCGAACTTCTCATTTAATGATGAAAATTGCAATATCATTGCTTAGGCGCTATCTGATTCTTTTCAACCCTTTGGACTGTAGCCCACCAGGCTCATCTATCCATGAGATTTTCCAGGCAAAAATACTGGAGTGGGTAGCCTTTTCCTTCTCTAGCAGATCTTCCTGTCCCAGGGATTGAACTCCAGTCTCCTGCATCTCCAGCATAGCAGGCACATTCTTTACCTGCTGAGCCATTGGGGAAGCCATTATCATAGCATTAATTAAAGTATCCTGAGTTGATACCCTCTTCTACTTCAAAGCAGAGGATCCAATTTACAGTAGACCCTTCTTTGGGAGCTTAATAGCTATTTATTACTGTTCCATTTATTTTATAATTTTATTCAGCCACTCCTTTTTATACAGAATTCTAGAGTCCATTGATAAGTTGAATTGTTTTTAGATTGCCTTTTTCTCTTTTCACTTAAAACATAGGTTTATGTTTTAGGAAGAAAAAGGGATAAGAAGCAGTCTCCCATTGTTTCTTTCTTTTTTTTTTTTTGGTGTTTATGACATCCGCTCTTCTAAGCTTGTTTGACCTTACTGCATATAGAGATGAAGGAGGGGAGTAGATGTTTGGAATCAGAAACCTCATTTTGTTTATTCTGGTGTTCCAACCCTTGTTCTCCCCAATTGTACTTTAAGCCTAGTTCTATTACTGTTTTTAGTAAGGTTTTTTGACAGATGCATTTTATATTTAATTTAATGAGAAAAATGGAGAAAAATATCTTACCTTCAATGAGGTCACAGTATGGGAAGAGATTCAATAATCACTGAGTTAATTAGCTTGATTATAAAGTGGAGGCTTCCAGTTAGCAGAATTTCTGTTTAACTGGATTTTCTAATTAACTCAGGATTAACCCATCTGTTTAGCTGTTTAGAGTAGAGAAGCTTTTGACTAAGTGGTTATTCTCAGTGGTACTCCTGTGTGCATAAAAATATGAGTTGATGGTTCAATGTATAATTTTAGAGTTCATTTTTTTGCCAGTGCAAGATAGCATTCCACCAGGGAGATACTTGTAAAAAAAAAATAAGAAGTAAAGCACATCTTCTAAGAAGGGCTTATGCCAAGAAACGAGCACTGCGCGTGACACAAGCACACCTGGGAACAGCTCCCAGCCTGGTGACGGAGCTAAACAAGTGAAGAAATGGCTACTCTGTGGTGTAGTGCGCGCTACTCAGCACGGCGGAGGAAGATCTGCTTCCATCTGCAGGCGCAAGAATGCTTTCCAGAGGACAAGGGACGGCATGGGGAGCAGGTTAGGAATGTACAGGGTATTTCCTATGAATGGCTTCCAGAAATTCCTCGTTACATTGATTTGAACAAGTGAAAAGATAAATGTCTTAGTCTGTTCAAGCTACTATAACAAAACACCTTAGACTGAGTGGCTTATGAACAACAAGCATTTGTTTCTTACTGCTCTGGAGTCTGGGAAGCACAGGATCAAGGTGCTGGCAGCTTTGGTGTCTGGTGAGATCCTGCTCCCGAGACCTCTATCTTTTCACTAAAACCTTATGCAGTAGAAAAGAAGGGTGCTTCCTGGGTCTCTTTCATAAGGGCACTAATTTCATGCATACTGCCCTCATGACCTTATCACCTTCCAAAGGCCCACATCCTAATACCATGACCTTGGTGGTTAGGATTTCAACATAACAAATTTTAGGGGAACACAGAAATTCTGATAGTAGCAGATCGTGTTGTTGACTCCTTCTCATTCTATTTTGAGAAATAAAATATTTATTGCTACACAACAGGGTACAAATCGTGTGTCAATTCTGTGTAACCCAATCAATAAAGATATTTATCGATTCTTCCTCCTTTTACAATAGAGGTGATTTCTCTCACCTCAGTTGTAAAGATAAACTCTCTTTTTGAATTCTATTCCCTTATATTTTTAGAGAAACTTTACACTATAGACTTTTACTTTTCTCCCCTGTGTACTAGAACACTAGCTTCTCATCAAATCACTGTCATCAACCTTTAAACACACTCAAGTCTGTCTGTGTTAACCTGGATTCTGTCCATGTGACCTTATAACCTCTGCTTCTCTTTACGATAGAAAATTTCTAGAAGAGTTATCTCTAGTTCCACACTGCCACTTAATCCTGGTGACTCCAGTCTGGCTTTTGCCTCCATCACTCAACCAGGACAGCCCTCCTCAAAGGTCACTAATGATTCTGTATCTCTTAATAAAATGGACTTTTCTGTTCTCTCGCTTCTCCTCTCTGATGCCCTGGACACTAGAGATCAATTTTCGTTTCCTGAGATCATCTCTTTCATTGGTTTCCATGACATCACACACTTCTTATTTTCTCTCATTTCTTTGAATTCTGCCTGTTCCCACTAATTTTCCTTTTGGGACTCATTCTCTTTTATCTAAGTCATTCAATGAGGACTCCTGAAAATTCAGTCTCAGGTTCCCTTCTCCTTTTAGACTTCTTTCTCCTTTTAGACTTCCTCTTTGAATTAGGCAATCTAATCCATACCCATGGATTCAGTGTCTGCACATTCTTAAAAATTCCTAAATTTAAATTTCCAGTCATGACCTGCCTTTTAATATATCTGGGTTTACTTAATAGGAATCTCAAATGCAACACTTGCAGAACTGAACACATTTGCTGTTTCTTACATCCTGAAATCTGGCTGTCCCCATTGTTTTCTACATAGGAAGTACACAAATACCTTATTATACTTTAGGTTATCAGACCATTAAAAATGCCTTTAGCTTTTTGTTTTGCACGATTTTTATTGGAGTATAGTTGATTTACAATGTTGTGTTAGTTTCTACGGTACCGCAAAGTGAATCAGTTATACATATACATATCTACTCTTTTTAGATTCTTTTCTCATATAGCCCACTACAGACTATTGAGTAGAGTTCCCTGTGCTATAAACTAGGTCCTTATTAGTTATCTGAAAGTCGCTCAGTCATGTCTGACTCTTTGTGACCTCATGGACTATATAGTCCATGGAATTCTCTAGTCAGAATATTGGAGTGGGTAACATTTCCCTTCTTCAGGGGATCTTCCCAACCCAGGGATCAAACCCAGGTCTCCTGCATGCATGCACATTCTTTATCAGCTGAGCCACAAGGGAAGCCCATATTGTGTATATGTCAATCCCAATCTCCCAATCTGTCCCTTTCCCCCTCTTCCCCCCAGTAACCATAAGTTTGTTTTTGACATCTGTAACTCTATTTCTGTTTTGTGGATAAGTTCATTTGAACCTTTCTTTTTAGACTCCACATACCAGCACACACCACACACAAGTATGGTATTGTCTTTCTCTATCTTACTTCACTCACTATGACAATCTCTCGGTCCATACGTGTTGCTACAGGTTTTTAAAGCACTTACAGCAAAGTCTCTCAGTGATGACACTAATGACATTTCAGGCTAGATAAGTCTTTCTTGTATTGTAAGCGTCACTTCTCGGAGAAGGCCATGGCACCCCACTCCAGTACTCTTGCCTGGAAAATCCCATGGATGGAGGAGCCTGGTGGGCTGCAGTCCATGGGGTCGCTCAGGGTCGGACACGACTGAGTGACTTCCCTTTCACTTTTCACTTTCATGCATTGGAGAAGGAAATGGCAACCCACTCCAGTGTTCTTGCCTGGAGAATCCCAGGGACGGGGGAGCCTGGTGGGCTGCTGTCTATGGGGTCGCACAGAGTCGGACACGACTGAAGCGACTTAGCAGCAGCAGCAGCAGCAAGAGTCACTTCTATGCATTATGGGTTGTGAATTTTAAATGGAATGTAATGCTACCTATGAAATTTTGAAACTGTTTTAAAATTTGCATATTTTTCACATCAATTAGAATTTGTTGTGAATGTGCTTTCTCCTCCATGTCCTACACACTACAGTAAAGCCCTATGTCTCTGGGTGTTTGCAAACTGCCTGTGGGTAGACAATGACTCTGTTAATGTCTGGAACTCTGTGAACATCTAAAAGAGAGTGGAAATATCAAAACCTAAAAGCAACCTGTTTTCTTTGATATGTCTTCATGTTTGTTGACCTAGGCTGGGATGGAAAAATGACAAAATTTGGATGTGTTTGAATATTTAAGAGCCATGAAATTAGAATCTATTAAAATAGTAATGTGTTGTTGTCATTTTAAATAATATGTAGATTTCAAAATACTCAGAAACTTTTAATACTCTCTAAAAATACATTATCAGTCCATTAAAATAATGAATAACTAATAGCAATAAATGGAGAGAAATTGAAACTTACTGAAGGTCGCAGAGCCTGAAAGATTAAAATTGAGAGTAGAAAGTGGAAAATATGTTCTTGATGACTATTCAACTGGGGTTCAAGTTCAAGGTTATGCCGTCTACCAATTTGTCAATAGTTGCAGTGCCAATATGGGACAGTTGCTGAGCTTAACACCTCAAGGAAACATTTTTTCCTCAAATAAATATGTTAAATTTTTATATTCATTTAAAGTAGCGACATGAAAATGGAATCCTATGCATGACTACTAGAAAAAAAAGGTTTTATTTTTTCCATAATTGTAATGTAGAGTACTTTTAAAAGTTCCTTTACAATTATTTGAAAATCAAATATAAATTTTTCCTACCAAAATAATTAGACATTGTATATTTATCTTATCTCAATGTTTGAAATCTCCCTTCAAATTTTTATATTGAGGAGTAAATGGAATTATCCAGTGTTTTCCAAGGAAAAAAGCAACAGTAATAATAATAATAATATAGTAGTATATAAGTATTCATGATATCTAGCATGTGGTTGTATATGCGCTTTTAACGTATATTAAAAATTAAGGCTATGCTTTTTCTGCATATAATTGATGTGTCTGTTAATAAGGAGAAGCTGATGAGCACAAGTAGGAAAGCTAGTTTTTATTATTTGAAAGAGTGCAACAGAAAGAAATTTGCAGAGTCCTTGTAAAGTATTTTGTGGCTTCAGTTGCACATGGAGGTACCTGCTACCCTGGGAAGTTTTAGCACTTCAGATAAATTAGCTGTGGTCTGCCATGCTGTGAAGACCAAATGCCAGGCTTCTGGACAGCTGCCAGACTGCTGTTTTCCCTCCTTGAACTGGGGCAGTGACCTAGAAACACTATAATCTTGTGTCTCATTTGTGGTCTAGGTATGTGTACATGTGCAGAAAGGGGATAGGATATACAGTGGATTCGTGCAAGTTCTCTCAATAACTTTATAGTCTTAGTCTGGGGACAAGAGAGGGAGAAGTGCAGATAATTTATTGATTCATCAACAGATAGTATTGAAAAAAAGCACTTTGTGTGTGCTCTGCTCTTGGTAATGTGGTATATGACACGATTTTGAAATGTGAGTCTTCGATCTTTAAGATCAAAATCTGCCCAGAAAAGATATAGTTCCTGTAGGTTTTGCTGCAATAAATGGATGGAGCCCACTTCAGGCTGGAAATCTACAGATCACTTCAAGGTATCATTAAGATAATAATTCTACACAAGAGCCCACAGCAACAGCAAGACAAGGATCCCTGCCAAGATTCCCCTTAGACCAGTGAGTCTCAGACTTGAGCAAGCATCAGAATTAACAGGAGGGCTCAGTAGAGCTGATTGCTAAGATACGCCTTGAGTGTTCTGATTAAGTAGGTCTGGGGAGGAGCTGGAGAATTTGCATTTCTTACAGACAACTAAGTGATGCAGATGCTGCGGTGACCACATTCTGAGAATCATTCTGAATGATTAGGAAATAGGACTGCAGCAAGGAGTGGAAAGAATTGTTTTAAAGGATAATTGTAACTTAACATGGTTGTAATAGAAACCTAGCCATTTAAGCTGGTTTTGCATATTTTGCCTATTTGCATATTTCAATCAATTTCCTCTTATCTGATGTTGACCAACCTAGACAGCATATTAAAAAAGCAGAGACATTACTTTACCAACAAAGGTCCATCTAGTCAAGGCTATGGTTTTTCCAGTAGTTATATATGGATGTGAGTTAGATCATGAAGAAAGCTGAGCACTGAAGAATTGATGCTTTTGAACTGTGGTGTTGGAGAAGACTCTTAAGAGTCCCTTGGACTGCAAAGAGATCAAGCAGTCAATCCTAAAGGAAATAAGTCCTGAATATTCATTAGAAGGACTGATGCTAAAGCTGAAACTCCAATACTTTGGCCTCCTGATGCATAGAACTGACTCATTTGAAAAAACTCTGATGCTGGGAAAGATTGAAGGCGGGAGGAGAAGGGGATGTCAGAGGATGAGATAGTTGGATGGCATTACCGACTCAATGGACGTGAGTTTGAGTAAACTCCGGCAGCTGGTGATGGACAGGGAGGCCTGGCGTGCTGCAGTCCATGGGGTTGCAAAGAGTCAGACACAACTGACTGAACTGAATTGAACTGATGTTGACAGGCTGCAAGACTTCGATGCTATATGGTGTGATAGTTAAATGTGTTGGGGTTAGTGCCACACTTCTTAGATGATCAAATCTCAGCTCTATTATTTATTAACTGTGCAATCGGGGGCAAAATATTTATGTTCTGGGAGCAATGGCTTTTTCACCTATAGAATGGGAATAATAACACCTAGCCCTAGTGTTGCTATTAGGATTCTTTTATAACACATACACTACATTTGGAAGTGTTTGACAAGCTGTAAATACTTAGTAAAACTTAGCTGTCTTTCTCTATCTTATCTTTTTATTATTATAATTTTCTTGATAGCTAGCTGTTATAGGGATTTAAAGGCTCACACACTACCACCCAAGTATGCCGATTTATTAATTTATAATTGAAACTTATACAAGCTCTAAGGGATGAAGAGAAGTTACAATGCACTCTCCAGCATTATCCAAAGAAACTGAAATAAGATTAGAAGCTACTAACAGAATTGAGAGACCTCATTTCATTGCTCAATAACTGTTATGTAATTTATTCTTCACTAAAGGAACAATTGCATATGCCAAATGATTAAATATCCTTAGTGACAAGCTAGGGAATCTTTCCATCGAGTAACACTGAAAACAATTTTAAAAGATTTGTTTGTTTAACTTTTAAATAAATTTAAAATAAATGCATTATTTTAAAAGATTTGTTTAATTTTGAAATAAGTTTAAAATAAATGCATTCTAAAAACATATTTAGTATTTAAATTTAATGATGCATGCTAAGTCACTTCAGTTGTGTCCGACTCTTTGCAGCTCCATTATGGACTGTAGCCTGCCAGGCTCCTCTGTCCATGGGGATTCTCCAGGCAAGAATACTAAAGTGGGTTGCCATGTCTTCCTCCAGGGGATCTTCCTGACCCGGGGATCCAACCCATGTCTTTTATATCTCCATCACTGGCAGGGGAGTTCTCTACCACTAGTGCCACCTGGCAAGGCTAAAGTTAATGATATTTTAGGGTAACAGAAAGCACAGCTTATTAGCGTGTAACCTGACAAAACCACCGTATTTCCAAAGGAAAAATCAAACTAAAAAATTACATGGAAATAGAAACAGACAAATCTAAATACTACAAGATAAAATTGAAATTAACACTGTCAAAGAAACATTGCACTGGACAAAATTAAACAAGTAGGAAGACTTTATTCAAGGCTATTGCAATAGAGGAAAGAGAGCAGAACTCACTCTGAGCTCAACTCCACTGAAACACAGGCTAGGGAAATCTGTGTAAGCCACCTGTGTTTGCTACTGGCTTTACCCAAAAATTCTCCAAGCCAGGCTTCAACAGCAAGTGAACCATGAACTTTCAGATGTTCAAGCTGGATTTAGAAAAGGCAGAGAAATCAGAGATCAAACTGCCAACATCCAATGAATCATTGAAAAAGCAAGAGTTCCAGAAAAACATCTACTTCTGCTTTATTGACTACACTAAAGCCTTTGACTGTGTGGATCAAAACAAACTGTGGAGAATTCTTCAAAAGATGGGGATATCAGACCACCTGACTCTCCTCCTGAGAAATCTGTATGCAGATCAAGAAGCAACAGTTAGAACTGGACATAGAACAACAGACTGGTTCCAAATTGTGAAAGGAGTACATCAAGGCTGTATATTGTCACCCTGGTTATTCAACTTATATGCAAAGTACATCATGTGAAATGCTGGGCTGGATGAAGCACAAGCTGGAATCAAGATTGCCAGGAGAAATATGGATAACCTCAGATACACAAATGACACCACCCTTGTGGCAGAAAGTGAAGAGGAATTAAAGAGCCTCTTGATGAAAGTGAAAGAGGAGCGTGGAAATGTTGGCTTAAAACTCAACATTCAGAAAACTGAGATCATGGCATACAGTCCCATCATGTCATGGCAAATAGATGGGGAAACAATGGAAACAGTAAGAGACTTTATTTTTCTGGGGGCGGGGGGTCTCCAAAATCACTTCAGATGGTGACTGCAGTCAGGAAATTAAAAGATGCCTGCTCCTTGGAAGAAAAGCTATGACCAACCTAGACAGCATATTTAAAAGCACAGACATTACTTTGCCAACAAAGGTCCATCTAGTCAAAGCTATGGTTTTTCCAGTAGTCATGTATGGATGTGAGAGTTGGACCATAAAGAAAGCTGAGCACCAAAGAATTGATGTTTTTGAACTATGGTGTTGGAGAAGACTCTTGAGAGTCCCTTGGACTGCAAGGAGACCCAACCAGTCCATCCTAAAGGAAATCAGTCCTAAATATTCATTGGAAGGACTGATGCTGAAGCTGAAATTCCAATACTTTGGCCACCTGATGCAAAAAACTAACTCACTGGAAAAACCCCTGATAATAGGAAAGATTGAAGGCAGGAGGAGAAGGGGATGATGGAGGATGAGATGGTTGGATGGTGTCACTGTCTCAATGGACATGAGTTTGAGCAGGCTCTGGGAGTTGGTGATGGACAGGGAAGCCTGGCATGCTGCAGTCCATGGTGTCACAAAGAGTCGGACATGAGTAAGCAACTGAACTGAACTGAACCTTAATGCTTAGTTGCTCAGTCATTTCTGACTTTTGCACATCATCGATTACAGCCTGCCAGGCTCCTCTGTCCATGGAATTCTCCAAGTAAGAATACTAGAGTGGGTAACCATTCCCTTCTCCAGGGGCTTTTCCTGACCCAGAAATAGGATCCAGGTCTCCTGCATTGCAGGTGGATTCTTTACTATCTGAGCCACTTTACTATCTGTACCCTAGCAAAATATTAGTATTTTCATGATTTAGCCTATTTATTCATATTTAGCACATATGAGCAAAAATATGTTTAGGGTCATTTGCTATTTAAGAGTGTATAATCATAGCTTGTTGTGTGCTGTTTAGTCACTATGTGGTGTCTGACTCTTGCAACCCCATAGACTGCAGCATTTCCATAGGATTTCCCAGCCAACAGTACTGGAGTGAGTCACCATTTCCTTCTCCAGGGTATCTTCTGAACTCAAGGGTTGAACCCACATCTCCTGCATAAACAGGTGGATTCTTTACTATCTGAGCCACCAGAGAAACCCTAGTAAGAGGCTTTTAAAAAATTTTACATCTCTTTGGGACAGAGAAAGAATCTATAATTACAAGGTTTCTAAAGTAAGCACTCTAGGAAAAGCAGGGTCAGGAGTCCAGAGTCAGAAAGAAATCCATCTAAAGTTTAGTCAAGTTGAGTAGAACATGAAGGCTATTTTGGTCAACATCTACTTAGTGGCTACCCACTCCAATATTCTGGCCTGGAGAATTCCATGGACTATCCGTCAGGCCAGAAAGAGTCAGACGTGACTGAGCGACTTTCACTTTCACTTTATGTTCAATCACAGCAACAGTATGTGGCCTGAACACACTTGGAAAGCAACCAGCTAGAGAAAGATTGTTGAGGAGCCATGCCTGTGGATGAGAACATTCCATAGGTTTTTTCAATCTGTGTCCATATCGGAGGTCATGCCCACACCCTTGACATTTCTCAGGTATGAGTACTTCATACAAGGCTCGCTGCTCTCAACCGTATTGCAGTTGTCCCTGTGGGCACCCAGTCTTCCCAGCCAGGAGTGGGAAGGCCCACTTCCCAGCCAGTGGGCCTTTGTCCCTGTGCCTTCATACCACTGGCTCCAGGGAGTGGATCTTGGTCTAGGATACTCATCGTTTCCATAGCTTTTTAAAGTGATCTGAAGTTGCAAGGGTATCTTCACCTCCACTGCCCTGCATATCAGTTCCCTCTTTCATGTCCAACAACGAATCCTCATTAAAGATCTCAATTTGGCTTGATGGGGACAGAACTTGCCAGAAATTGGTGCTCATGTCTGGGTATGTTTTTGGCATCCATCTCAATGTTTTCACCTTGTAGAATGAAGAGAATCGTCTTCTGTTTCACAATTTTTGCTGAAAATTTCATGTACTATCCATTCAGTCAACAGATGTAGAGAAACTCCTGTGTTATCAAGAAAGGCTTAAAGCTTTGTCCATTTTGGATCCAGACAAATATTCTTCTGATTGGAAAGTTGCAATGTAATTCTGCAGCCTGGATGGGGAAGTTGTGGAATGTTACAACTTGGAGAGGGAGCGGTGTTACTGTTATAGTACACTCTGACTCCTGACTTAAACACTAGTTTATATACAGCCTTTCCTGAAGGCCTATCTGTCTAAACCCTGAACTATTAAGCTTATGGGCCAAGTGACTTTTACTTCCTTTTTCTTCAGATAAGTCCATTAATTTTTATTCCTGTAACCTCTTTTCAAATTCAAACTCCAATTAAACATCTTTATAGCCTTTGTGTAGTGCTGTTTTTTCCAGCAGATATATTCCAAATTAATAATCAATTGTTTACTAGACTGGAAGCAAAGCCATTTGGATGTTTTAGAATAGTATTTTACTCCAGCTCTTATAGATTATAGACAATTATTTAGGCTTCAGCACAATATCTGTGTTCATGAGTCTCTCTCACCTGACAGGTCCAGATGAATATCAAATTCTTACTTTCCAGTTTCTACACTCCACCCTTAACTTGTGCTTTTGTTGATGTGGGTGATGACGTGTGAGAGGGGTGCAGCAGAGGGGGGAATGGGAGGTGATTAGTGAATCACGAGAAAACACATTTTTCTAAGTAACAACTATTACAATACTGAATAGATCTGCAGACACCCGTATCATGTACTTTTTATTAGGGGATATTATAGGTTTACTAGCAGTTTAGCTTCCAAATAAATCATTTGAAAAATGGGTAAATACATGTGTTTGGTTTGACCTTTTGCTGACCTTATCTCTGCATTCTAGGTGAATGTATCAATTTAGAGGCAAAAGATGAGTAAAGCTAAATTAAGAAACAACTTTATTTGTAAATTTTCCATACACTTTTTTACATTATGTCTGGTATTTAGTTGGGGATAATTTTTAATTCTCTTAACTACTCCAGTCATTATTTAGTTGTTCCGTCTCCTTATGTGATCAATTATATCAGGCCTAGGGTTTTTTAGTTGTTACACTGGGGAAATTTCTTACATTTCTTAGGCCTCAAGGTTTAGCATTAATTTGTAAAGTATGTCCCAGCTCTTTTTGGATTCCTGTATTCTAGCACATAGCAATGTTTTAAATATTAAATCCCCACGCAGACCTTAAAGATGTAGGTAAATATGTGTATGGGCAAGTTTATGGCTTCAAGTTCTCTTTAATATGCAATTTCAGCTCCACCAATCCTAAAACTTTAAAGAGCATGATCCAAAGACACTGTTGAAATAAGCACTGCCGTCATTTGTCAGCAAGGTAACTGGTTGTCATTTCTGTTCCAGGAAGATCCTCTCTTCTGAGGAGCAGAGACCTGTTGGCTGCATTTATTTGCCCCTTATTCCTGCCTGTTGTTTGGTTTGATTCTCCTTTAGGTCTCAGTCTCTCATCTACTATTCACATTTGCTATTCCCAGTGAAAAGGTTTTGTACAATTCTGGTTCTGTTCCTATCAGTCACTTAAAAAAAAGATACCTATAGGCACAGACATCAATCAGCTTTTGAAGGTCCCTGGGAAATTATCATTTACATGTTGGTAGTGAATCTGCTCCATCCTCTAAAAAGCACAGAGTTGTTAGGTTAGGAACATGGTTAGGAAAATAAAGCAGTCATTAACCCCTTTATCACTTTTCCTACAAATAAAGACAGGGCAACAACTGGCCAAGCCAGGGGCAATTGAGCAGCAAAGATCAACAGAATCAAAACCCAACACAGACTAATAAAACTTGACATTGGGTCTTGGCACAGGTTTAAAATAATTTTATGTAAAAACACTGTCCTCAGAAAATGGAAGTCAGTACAATGATTTAATAAAATCTTATTCCTTTATATATTGTAGAAGAAGGATTCTATTTGCTTTAGAATCTCATGGTTTATTTGTTTTCTTAGTCTCATTTCCGTATTTTTACCTTTCAGTGGCTAAGGGTGAAGTTAAAACCACCATATTGTATTTGTCAGGTTATTAAAATGACGTTACACGTTCTCTCTGAAGGGGTGGCTCTACATAGATCATTTAACAATAAATGTTTCTTGAAAAGCTTCACTTCACAAAGGAAGGCAGGAACCAAAGAAGAGCTTGGGATGGAGTGAGTACAGGAGAAGAGAACAGGTATGGAAAGTGAGTCCAGTTAAAGGATGTCTACCTAGCAGAAGTCTGGGTCTCATCTGTTCTCACCTGGGACTGGTAACCTCCTGTATTATAAATGTTTGAAGATTATGATGAAAGATAATGTTCCTGTCCATATTATTTTGCTTTGGATTTTAGTGTTCATTTTAAATATATAATTTAAAAAAAAATCTATTAGAACTATGGTGCTGGAGACCTGGTGGTTCCAAAAGAGCCTTGTCAGGTAGAATTAGCTTGAGTAGGATACCACGTTGCAGATTTGGTCTCAAAATTGTAGATCCAGAAACAATTTTCACCATGCATTTTATGTTGATTAACTTCTAAAATAGCCTCCTGCCTCAGTTTTCTTATTGGTTGTTAACAAATAAAAACTATGTAACTTAACAGTGTAGTTGTGAGGATAAAGTAGCATTAGAATGTTGCTTGATATAAGCATTCAAAAATGTTAGTTGTCATTTTTAGTCTTGTTTGAATTCTCAACAGACATGTGTTGAAATATGCATTTAATTACTTTGTTCCCCTTTCAAAATACTCAGTTCATAGTACCAAATTAATTGAGAAGCTGTATTAATTTTGACATGGAGTGTGTAGAAAAGTGGAGCAAAGGGTCTAAGTAGTTATAATATATATTTTTGGGGGGTCTTATGCATGTTACATCATTTCAGTTGTGTCTGACTCTGTGTGACCATATGGACTGTAGCCTGCCAGGTTCCTCTGTCTGTGGACTTCTCCGGGCAAGAATACTGGAGTGCGTTGCCATTTCCTCCTCCAGGGGATCTTCCCAGCCCAGGGACTGAACCCAAGTCTCTTACGTTTCCTGCACTGGCAGGCGGGTTCTTTACCACTAGTGCCACCCGGGGTCTACAGAGTCTGGAAAGCTGCCCAGCACCCCGCCCCTGTGCACCGTCCCAGAGTTCATGCAGTCCCAGGGCTGTCAGATGCACAACATTAGACTCTCTCTGTCCTTATTTCTGTGTGTTTCTCTGAATCTCTCTAGATAAACCCTGTTTGATTTTTTGAGTTACTGTCTGGTTTTCTAGATTGCAGGGTAGCGATCTTTCTTCTTTGACTTGTTTTGTTAGTTTCATTTATGCCACTCTTATGCTACACCATTTAAATGAAAGGAAATAGGATCCTTTTCTTCCTACTTTTAGTTGGGAGTCTTGCTACTTAAAAGTATTCCTAAAAACCATTACTGTTTGTTTTACTGGAATGTTTGGGGGTTTTCATGGGCCCTACATACCAGTATTTAGTTGGTTCATGCCAGGAATGATGGAATAAGCAGTAGATGGAGGTTTCCAGAGTTGGAGACCTGAGAGTAATATCCAGGTCTAATGTTACTGACAGCCACGATCGTGGTCAAGTCTAACCTCTTCCTTTCCTCACAAGGAGACAATGAGAGAAGACAACTTTTCTCAAGAGTACCTGAACACTTAACTGTTAAAGTTATTGAATCAGATTAAGCTTTAATAAATAGGAATTATTTAGTTAAATTACATTCCTGCCACACGCACACACCAGCTGGTGGAGACTATTGGTGAGGACAAGGTCAGCTATGGGCAAAATTTTAAATGTTGTATTTTCTCTGGTCATGAATTGTGATGTAAGGTAAATTTTGTGCCTTCAATACAAAAGAAGTAGTATATGAGGGTCAGAGCACTTTTAGCTGTCTGATAAGAGAAGCAAGGTCAGTGTGATTTGACATGGGTCAGAGGGAATGGGATAAGTCCCTGCTTACAAAAAGACCAGATCTTGCAGAGCCTTATAGGTCATGCTAAGATTTCACATTTTATTCTAAGTGCCTTAAAAAAACCAAGAAAAGGAATTTAAACATGGAAGCAGTTTAATCAGTCTTTTTTTTTTTTTTTTAATCACTATGGTGCCTGTATGAAGACTAGGTTCAAGGACATATAGATGTAGCTATGGATGAGATAAGAGAGGCTTGTCATCTCAGTCATGATGGAGCTGGTAGATATAGCCAAGTGGATGGATTTCAGAAGAGCTTTGGAGAATGATGTTTAAATTACATATTTGCATGTTATTCGCAAGCACATTCTACTTGTGAGTGAATCTGTTTGTACTATTTTGGTCTGATTAAGCTGCTATAACAAAGTACCATAGAGTGGGTGGCCTATAAACAACAAAAAACTGTGTTTCTGAAAGTTCAGGAAGCTTGAAAATCCAAGATCAAGACACAGGCAGATTTGCTATCTGGTGAGATCACAAACTAATGGCATCCGGTCCCATCACTTCATGGGAAATAGATGGGGAAACAGTGGAAACAGTGGCAGACTTTATTTTGCTGGGCTCCAAAATCACTGCAGATGGTGATTGCAGCCAGGAAATTAAAAGACGCTTACTCCTTGGAAGGAAAGTTATGACCAACAAAGACAGCATATTAAAAAGCAGAGACATTACTTTGCCAACAAAGGTCTGTCTAGTCAAGGCTATGGTTTTTCCAGTAGTCATGTATGGATATGAAAGTTGGACTATAAAGAAAGCTGAGCGCTGAAGAATTGATGCTTTTGAACTGTGGTGTTGGAGAAGACTCTTGAGAGTCCCTCGGACTGCAAGGAGATCCAACCAGTCCATTGTAAAGGACATCAGTCCTGGGTGTTCATTGGAGGAACTGATGTTGAGTTGAAACTCCAATACTTTGGCCACCTGATACGAAGAGCTGACTCATCTGAAAAGACCTTGATGCTGGGAAAGATTGAGGGCAGGAGGAGAAGGGGATGATAGAGGATGAGATGGTTGGATGGCATCACCGACACAATGGACATGGGTTTGGGTGGACTCCAGGAGTTGGTGATGGACAGGGAGGCCTGGCATGCTGTGGTTCGTGGGGTCACAAAGAGTGGGACACGACTGAATGACTGAACTGACTGACTGAGATCACAAAGAGTCGGACACGACTGACTGACTGAACTGAACTGTGGTCCTTCTTGGTTTTTCTTAGTGGTAAAGAATCTGCCTGCCAATGCAGGAGATGTGTGTTCGATCCCTGAGTCAGGAAGATCCCCTGGAGTAGGAAATGACAACCCAGTCCAGTTTTGTTGCTTGGAAAATTCCATGGACAGCAGAACATGGCAGGCTACAGTCCGTGGGGTCACACAGAGTCAAACATGACTGAGTATGGGCACACTGACCCTCTGGGGTCTCTGTTATAAGAATATTAATCCCATTCATGAGGGCTCCTAATTTATGATCTAATGATTTCAAAGAGGCCTCACCTCTAATACCATTTCCTTGGGTGGTATAATTTTAACATGGTTGAATTTTGAATGAACACAAACATTCGGTTCATAAGCATAAATACATATGTATGGATATACACTGTGCATTTGTGCATATATTTAGGGAAAATGGTGTGAAAAATACAACAGAATGTTTACATGACTGTATTAAAGGTGGCAGAATTTGGGACAATTTTTCTTTATGTTTTCTCTTTTTCTAGTATTCTGCCGTAAGCTATTAATATATAACCTAACATTTTAAATACATATTACATATAATAAAGGTAAGTAAATTATTGACAAAATATTGTGTAAATTAAATTATAAATAGGCCTAGTATCAAGAGTCATAACTAATTCTAAACTCTTCCCCATTTCTCCACTATATTAAAGTGGTTAACATATTAAAAAATAATTTTTAAAAGGTAAATTCTTGTGTTGTAGGTTCTCAATTTTTCCATGAATTATGTATATCACTTAAAAATTAAGAAGGTAATAATTAATAGTGCAGTTCATTTAATTAAATGTCCTTTGCATTAAATGACACTGGAATTCAGTAATGTAACTGTTTTCAAAATTAAATTAATGTTGGTGACCTGCAAATGAATGTGATATGCAGCAATTCTGTGTCCTCATCTTCTCTGTTTCTGAAAGTGTAAATAACCGTTTTTAATTTTTAAAACATAACATTTAATAGGAAGTATCTCCAGAATGCTAGATTAGAATAAATTAACAGCTCTAAATTAAATTTAAAAATTCACATCAGAGAGATTTTGTTTTTAAATTTTAACAGTTATTTTTTCCCCAGATTATCTCCTTCTACCTATGAAGGGGAAAATGATGAGCCATCACTTAGGAAGGGGAATACGGAACATTAAGGGCAACATAAAAAAAATTGTTCTTATTTGTGCTTTCTGGTAGTATTAACAGAAACAGTGTATCAGTTATTAACCTTTATCTCCATTATTAAAATTTAATGCTCTCTTTACCATACTGGAAAAAAAAAAAACATAATAAAACCATAGAGAGCTTTGGTTCTGAATATTTCCTCAAGGAAGAAAAAACACAAAATAAAGAGAACAATCTGGAGCAGGGCTGGAGAAGACGATCAAAAATGCAATACCCACCTGAAAAAGAATAACTGCTTCTCTCTGGAATAATCAGTGACCTTAAGAACTAAGGATGCCCAGGATATTATTTTCCTTTTAAAAAAAATCTGTGTCACATAGATATTGCTTATTTACTTATTCATTTATATATTTATTTATGCAATTATTTATTTATCATTTGTAGGGCTCCAGAAGCTTAAATGACTAGACAGTTTTAAAAATTATTCTATAAATGAATCCTTCTTGCTTATACAAAGAACAAACTGCTTGCAAGGAATGAAAGCACTTATAAGACATTAATATGTTTTGAATTTTGAAAAGTATATTGCAATCTGTCCTTTTATACTTCTATCCCCACAGGAAAAAGTCAGGAGGATGAGAGTTTCCTACAAGAAAATAATGTTATACTAAACAAATAGATTCTTTGTCAATTAAAATAGAGCAGAATAGAATAACATTTATAAAAAAAATATATATATATACACACACGTGCATAGATACGTGTGCGAGTGTGTGTACACACAGACACACACACACATATTATATATATGTGCAGGTATAATTCTATATGAATTAAAATAACAGCAAAGCTTCCACCTGAGAAGGGAGACCCTGTGATAAAATTCAAGGGATTTCTGCCTACCTTTTTTTTGGTTCAGTCACTAAGTCCTGTCCAACTCTTTGCGACCCCATGGACTATAGCACACCAGGCTTCCCTGTCCTTCAGTGTCTCACGGAATTTGCTCAAATTCATGTCCATTAAGACAGTGATGCCATCCAACCATCTCATCCTCTGTCTGCCCCCTTCTCCTGCCCACAATATCTTTCCCAGCCTCAGGGTCTTTTCCAATCTGCCAAACTTACAAAGGTTTTATTTCTTTTTTCGAGAAAATGTGCCAAGATATTTTTCCTTTCTCAAAAGGGTAAAATAAGATATGGTTGCAAGAGTTTTGTAGGATACTATTACCAGAACTTGCTCATTCCTTCACTTTATCATTTATAAATTCAACACTATTTCTTGGATGCCTACTGTGTGCCAGAGACAGTTTTAGGCTTTGGGAATATAATAGTGAAGGAGAAGAAAGGAAAGAGGAAAAATAAAACCAAGCCTTCTGTAATCGTATAGTTTAGTGGTAGTAGACAAATAATAAACAACTAAGTATCGTCAAGTAAGTGCTCTGGTATAAATGAAGCAAATTTGAGGGAGTAAACAGTGAGGGGGGAGCTTTTCTAATATAAGGCATCTGGTCAGGAGGTCAGGGCTGAGACACATGGCAGGAAGAGATTCCCCAGCTGAAGTAGTAGCTGAAGATGCCTAAAGTGGGAGCATATTGGGTGAAGTAGAATCAATGACATTTTTGGTGATTTTCATCTTCCACCTTGTGAGTGGTTGAGAAAAACTTCAGAACTCCCTTGGGACTTCCAACATTATTTTTCATCTGTTCTTTTCCTTTGTTCTCCACCTTTTGTACCTTATATTTCTTAATATGGTACAAAACCAATTATATTTCGCTTTTGGAGACAGAAGTATGAGAAGGAGACAATGTCAGGGAAGAAAGATTTCTGGTCTGGTTAGTTTTGATTTCATGCAAGACCCCTGACTACGTCCTAACTTTTGAATTACTGGGGGCAAGAGATAAGAACACATGTAGGACCATTTATACTACTGCTTTACTCTGCCTGGCAATTCAGGAGACATGGGAAATGTGGGTTCAGTCTCTGGGTCAGGAAGATCCCCTGGAGAAGGGAATGGATACCCACTCCAGTATTCTTCCCTCAAGAATTCCCTGGACAGAGGAGCCTGGTGGGCCTACAGTCCACAGGGTCGCAAAGAGTCGGGCACAACTAAGCAACTAATACTTTAAATTTCACTTTCCATCTTTTCAGATGTATTTTTCTTTTCCTGTGGCTAATTTTTCCCAAGCACCAGTTGTGTTTTGGTTCCAATCGTCGTAAGAACCACTCTTCACTCTTCACCATTCAAGGTCTTCCATTGGGTTTTCTCTCTTTCTCTTTCCTTCCCCTTCCCCTAAAATGCACAATCTCTGCATTGTTCTCTGTACAGACCACATTTGCCCCTACCTCCCAAAGGGGGGAAAAATTCTTGAAAACTAATATCTGAAATTGAAATAAGGAGTTTTCTGTTCCCTTCCATTATATCTTCAAACCTGTTTATGTTTAATTATATATGGACTATCGATTTCTCTATGTTAAAGTTATGCCCTGTTATTTGATTAAATTATCTCTTTGCAGCCAGGATTGACATGTAACTCCATTGATTTTTCTCTTGGTTTTTCAGATAGTCATACCAGCTACAAATAGAGGTAGTTTTACCTCTTTTTTCTTTTTTTCGGGGGAGGGAAGGCGGAAGGGGGTTCATCTGAGATTCTACTTGCTTTTTTGTGGTTGGTATATATCCTCAATATAATGTTGCTGCTGCTGCTGCTGCTGCTAAGTCGCTTCAGTCGTGTCCGACTCTGTGCGACCCCATAGATGGCAGCCCACCAGGCTCCCCCGTCCCTGG
>NW_011494783.1:3975284-3975642 GCF_000754665.1 Bison bison bison
GGGCTGCCATTTCCTTCTCCAATGCAGGAAAGTGAAAAGTGAAAGTGAAGTTGCTCAGTCGTGTCTGACTCTTTGCAATCCCATGGACTGCAGCCCACCAGGCTCCTCTGTCCATGGGATTTTCCAGGCAAGAGTACTGGAGTGGGGTGCCATTGCCTTCTCCACAATATAATGTTAAATCACACTAAAAACAGTGGGAAGTATCACTTCTTCCAGTGGGAATGTGTCCTTTTTTGTTAGATGCTGGCTCAGTGCTGGCTTTTGGAGATATAGATATAAAACACATATCGATATGGATATATAGATATAAGTGCATATACATAAGATCATAGTAAAGAGGTATTCATCACTTCCCATT
>NW_011494784.1:0-2437 GCF_000754665.1 Bison bison bison
TCAGCATCAGTCCTTCCAATGAATATTCAGGACTGGTTTCCTTTAGGATGGACTGGTTGGATCTCCTTGAAGTCCAAGGGACTCTCAAGAGTCTCCTCCAACACCACAGTTCAAAAGCATCAGTTCTTTGGTGCTCAGTATTCTTTATGGTCCAACTCTCATATCCATACATGACTACAGGAAAAACCATAGCTTTGACTAGATGGACCTTTGTTGGCACAGTAATGTCTCTGCTTCTTAATATGCTGTCTAGGTTGGTCATAGCTTTCCTTCCAAGGAGCAAGTGTCATTTAATTTCATGGCTGCAGTCACCATCTGCAGTGATTTTGGAGCCTCAAAAAATAAAGTCTCTCACTGTTTCCATTGTTTCTCCATCTATTTATCATGAAGTGATGGGACTCGATGCCATGATCTTAGTTTTCTGAATGTTGAGTTTAAGCCAACTTTTTCACTCTCCTCTTCCACTTTCATCAAGAGACTCTTTAGTTCTTCACTTTCTGCCATAAGGGTGGTGTCATCTGCATATCTGAGGTTATTAATATTTCTCCTGGCAATCTCAATTCTAGCTTGTGCTTCAGCCATCCTGGCATTTTGCATGATGTACTCTGCATAGAAGTTAAATTAGCATGGTGACAATATACAGCCTTGACATACTCCTTTCCCAGTTTGGAAGCAGTCCATTGTTCCATGCCCAGTTCTAATTGTTGTTTCTTGACCTGCATAAAGATTTCTCAGGAGGCAGGTAAGGTGGTTTGGTATTCCCATCTCTTTAAGAATTTTCCAGTTTGTTGTGATCCACACTGTCAAAGACTTTTGTGTAGTCAATAGAGCAGAAGTAGATGTATTTCTGGAATTCTCTTTCTTTCTCTATGATCCAGCAGATGTTGGCAATTTGATCTCCGGTTCCTCTGCCTTTTCTAAATCCAGCTTGAACATCAGGAAGTTCATGGTCCATGTACTGTTGAAGCCTGGCTTGGAGAATTTTGAGCATCACCTTGCTTGCATGTGAGACTAGTACAATAGTGCAGTAGTTTGAACATTCTTTGGCCTTGCATTTCTTTGGGATTAGAGTGAAAACTGACCTTTTCCAGTCCTGTGGCCACAGCTGAGTTTTCCATATTTGCTGGCATATTGAGTGTAGCACTTTAACAGCATCATCTTTTAGGATTTGAATAGCTCAACCAGAATTCCATCACCTCCACTAGCTTTGTTCATAGAAATGCTTCCTAAGGCCCACTTGACTTCACACTTCAGGATGTCTGGCTCTAGGTGAGTGATCACACCATCCTGATTATCGTGGTCATGAAGATCTTTTTTGTACAGTTTTTCTGCGTATTCTTGCTACTATTTTCTTAATATCTTCTGATTCTGTTAGGTCCATACCGTTTCTCTCCTTTATTGTGCCCATCTTTGCATGAAATATTCCCTTAGTATCTCTAATTTTCTTTAAGAGATCTCTAGTCTTTCTCATTCTATTGTTTTCTTCTATTTGTTTGCATTGATCACTGAGGAAGGCGTTCTTATCTCTCCTTGCTATTCTTTGGAACTCTGTATTCAAATGGATATATCTGTCCTTTTCTCTTTTGCTGTAAGCCTCTCTTCTTTTCTCAGCTATTTGTAAGGCCTCTTCAGACAACCATTTTGCCTTTTTGCATTTCTTTTTCTTGGAGATGGTCTTGATCAATGCCTCCTATACAATGTCATGAACCTCCCTTCATAGTTCTACAGGCACTCTATCAGATCTAATCCCTTAAATCTATTTGTCACTTCCACTGTATAATTATAAGGGATTTGGTTTAGGTTATACCTGAATGGTCTAGTGGTTTTCCCTACTTTCTCCAATTTAAGTCTGAATTTTGCAATAAGGAGTTCATGATCTGAGCCACAGTCAGCTTCTGGTCTTGTTTTTGCTGACTGTATAGAGCTTCTTCATCTTTGGCTGCAAAGAGTATAATCACTCTGATTTCGGTGTTGACTATCTGGTGATGTCCATGTGTAGAATCTTCTCTTGTGTTGTTGGAAGAAGGTGTTTGCTATGACCAGTGCATTTTCTTGGCAAAACTCTATTAGCCTTTGCCCTGCTTCATGCCATATTCCAAGGACCAAAATTTGCCTGTTACCCCAGGTGTTTCTTGACTTCCTACTTTTGCATTCCAGTCCCCTATAATGAAAAGGACATCTTTTTGGGGTGTTAGTTCTAAAAGGTCTTGTAGGTCTTCTATAGAACCATTCAACTTCAGCTTCTTCAGCGTTACTGGTTGGGGCATAGACTTGGATTACTGTGATATTGAATGGTTTGCCTTGGAAATGAACAGAGATCATTCTGTCGTTTTTGAGATTGCATCCAAGTATTGCATTTCGGACTCTTTTCTTGACCATGATGGCTACTCCATTTCTTCTGAGGGATTCCTGCCCGCAGTAGTAGATATAATGGTCA
>NW_011494784.1:5349-5788 GCF_000754665.1 Bison bison bison
TCTCTCTCTCTCTGTTTCCCTGTGGACTAGCTTTATCTACTTTCCTGTGCACATATGGAAAAATCCAATTGCTGAAAGTTACAATGTGGTCCACTGGAGACCGGAATGGCAAACCACTTCAGTACTCTTGCCTTGAGAACCCCATGAACAGTGTGAAAAGGCAAAATGACAGGATACTGAAAGAGGAACTCCCCAGGTCAGTAGGTGCCCAATATGCTAATGGAGATCAGTGGAGAAATAACTCCAGAAAGAATGAAGGGATGGAGCCAAAGCAAAAACAATACCCAGCTGTGGATGTGACTGATGATGGAAGCAAGGTCCTATTCTGTAAAGAGCAATATTGCATAGGAACTTGGAATGTCAGGTCCATGAATCAAGGCAAACTGGAAGTGGTCAAACAGGAGATGGCAAGAGTGAACATCGACATTCTAGGAATCAG
>NW_011494784.1:5888-7562 GCF_000754665.1 Bison bison bison
GAAGCTCTATACAGTCAGCAAAAACAAGACCAGAAGCTGACTGTGGCTCAGATCATGAACTCCTTATTGCCAAACTCAGATTTCAATTGAAGAAAGTAGGGAAAACCACTAAACCATTCAGGTATGACCTAAATAAAATCCCTTATGATTATACAGTGGAAGTGAGAAATAGATTTAAGGGACTGGATCTGATAGATAGAGTGCCTGATGAACTATGGACGGAAGTTCATGACATAGTACAGGAGGCATTGATCAAGACCATCCCCATGGAAAAGAAATGCAAAAAAGCAAAATGGCTGTCTGGGGAGGCCTTACAAATAGCTGTGAAAAGAAGAGAAGCGAAAAGCAAAGGAGAAAAGGAAAGATATAAGCATCTGAATGCAGAGTTCCAAAGAATAGGAAGAAGAGATAAGAAAGCCTTCCTCAGTGATTAATGCAAAGAAATAGAGGAAAACAACAGAATGGGAAAGACTAGAGATCTCTTCAAGAAAATCAGAGATACCAAGAGAACATTTCCTGCAAAGATGAGCTTGATAAAGGACAGAAATGGTATGGACCTATTAGAAGCAGAAGATATTAAGAAGAGGTGGCAAGAATACACAGAAGAACTGTACAAAAAAAGATCTTCACGACCAAGATAATCACGATGGTGTGATCACTCACCTAGAGCCAGACATCCTGGAATGTGAAGTCAAGTGGGCCTTAAAAAGCATCACTACGAACAAAGCTAGTGGAGGAGATGGAATTCCAGCTGAAGTATTTCAAATCCTGAAAGATGATGCTGTGAAAGTGCTGCACTCAATATGCCAGCAA
Source organism: Bison bison bison (assembly GCF_000754665.1). NCBI lineage: Eukaryota > Metazoa > Chordata > Mammalia > Artiodactyla > Bovidae > Bison > Bison bison. Next base: position 6,702 of record NW_011494784.1, read on the forward strand.
ATTTGGAAAACAGTAATGGCCACAGGACTGGAAAAGGTCAGTTTTCACTCTAATCCCAAAGAAAAGCAATACCAAAGAATGCTTAAACTACCATACAATTGCACTCATTTCACATGCTAGTAAATTAATGCTCAAAATTCTCCAAGCCAGGCTTCAGCAATACGTGAACCGTGAACTTCCTGATATTCAAGCTGGTTTTAGGAAAGGCAGAGGAACCAGAGATCAATTTGCCAACATCTGCTGGATCTTGGAAAAAGCAAGAGAGTTCCAGAAAATCATGTATTTCTGCTTTATTGACTATGCGAAAGCCTTTGTGTGAATCACAACCAACTGTGGAAAATTCTTAAAGAGATGAGAATACCAGGCCACCTGACCTGCCTCTTGAGAAACCTATCTGCAGGTCAGGAAGCAACAGTTAGAACTGGACATGGAACAACAGGCTGTTTCCAATAGGAAAAGGAGTACGTCAAGGCTGTATATTGTCACCCTGCTTATTTAACTTTTATGCAGAGTACATCATGAGAAACTCTGGACTGGAAGAAACACAAGCTGGAATCAAGATTGCTGGGAAAAATATCATAACCTCAGATATGCCAATGACACCACCCTCGTGGCAGAAAGTGAAGAGGAACTAAAAAGCCTCTTGATGAAAGTGAAATAGGAGAGTGAACAAGTTGGCTTAAAGCTCAACATTCAGAAAATGAAGATCATGGCATCTGGTCCCATCACTTCATGGGAAATAGATGAGGAAACAGTGTGAGACTTTATTTTTTTGGGCTCCAAAATCACTGCAGATGGTGACTGCAGCCATGAAATTAAAAGATGCTTACTCCTTGGAAGGAAAGTTATGACCAACCTAGA
>NW_011494784.1:8917-9371 GCF_000754665.1 Bison bison bison
GTTATGACTAGAGCATTTTCTTGGCAAAACTCTATTAGTCTTTGCCCTGCTTCATTCCGTATTCCAAGGCCAAATTTGCCTGTTACTCCAAGTGTTTCTTGACTTCTTACTTTTGCATTCCAGTCCCCTATAGTGAAAAGGACATCTTGGTTGGGTGTTAGTTCTAAAAGGTCTTGTAAGTTTTCATAGAACCATTCAACTTCAGCTTCTTCAGCGTTACTGGTTGGGGCATAGGCTTGGATTGCTGTGATATTGAATGGTTTGCCTTGGAAACGAACAGAGATCATCCTGTCATTTTTGAGATTGCACCCAAGTACTGCATTTCAGACTCTTTTGTTGACCATGATGGCTACCTCATTTCTTCTGAGGGATTCCTGCCCGCAATAGTAGATATAATGGTCATCTGAGTTAAATTCACCCACACCAGTCCATTTCAGTTCGCTGATTTCTAGAA
>NW_011494784.1:10092-18565 GCF_000754665.1 Bison bison bison
AAGAATTGATGCTTTTGAACTGTGGTGTTGGAGAAGACTCTTGAGAGTCCCTTGGACTGCAAGGAGATCCAACCAGTCCATTCTGAAGGAGATCAGCCCTGGGTGTTCTTTGGAAGGAATGATGCTAAAGCAAACTCCAGTACTTTGGCCACCTCATGTGAAGAGTTCACTCAATGGAAAAGACTGATGCTGGGAGGGGTTGGGGGCAGGAGGAAAAGGGGACGACAGAGGATGGCTGGATGGCATCACTGACTCAATGGACGTGAGTCTGAGTAAACTCCGGGAGTTGGTGATGGACAGGGAGGCCTGGCGTGCTGTGATTCGTGCAGTCACAAAGAGTCGGACACGACTGAGCGACTGAACTGAACTGATGTGAAAGTTGCTCAGTCGTGTCTGACTCTTTGGGACTTCATGGACTATACAGTACATGGAATTCTCCAGGCCAGAATACTGAGGAGGGTGGTCTTTCCCTTCTCCAGAGGATCTTCCCAACACAGGGATCAAGCACAGGTCTCACCCATTGCAAGTGGATACTTTGCCAGCTGACCCACATGGGAAGCCCAAGAATATTGGAGTAGGTAGCCTATCCCTTCTCCAGTGGATCTTCCTGACCCAGGAATTGAACCAAGGTCTCCTGAATGGCAGGCAGCTTCTTTACCAACTGAGCTATCAATGAAGCCCTAAGTTTAATATAGAGCTTGTATATTATTTTGAAAAGTATAGAGAGTTCAGACATTTTGAAGAATATTGACAGAAAAATATTTATACAAACATTAAGATTAGAAATCTCTTCAAGAAAATTAGAGATACCAAGGGAATATTTCATACAAACATGGGCACCATAAAGGACAGAAAAGGAATGGACCTAACAGAAGCAGAAGATATTAAGAAGGGATGGCAAGAATACACAGAAGAACTGTACAAAAAAGATCTTCATGACCCAGATAACCATGGTGGTGTGATCACTCATCTAGAGCCAGACATCCTGGAGTGTGAGGTCAAGCGGGCCTTAGGAAGCATTTCTATGAACAAAGCTAGTGGAGGTGATGGAATTCCAGCTGAACTATTTCAAATCCTGAAAGATGATCCTGCGAAAGTGCTGCACTCAATATGCCAGCAAATTTGGAAAACTCAGCAGTGGCCACAGGACTAGAAAAGGCCAGTTTTCATTCCAATTCCAAAGAAAGGCAATGCCAAAGAATGTTCGAAACACTGCACAATTGCACTTATCTCACACGCTTAGCAAAGTCATGCTCAACATTCTCTAAGCTAGGCTTCAGCAGTACATGAATCGAGAACTTCCAGATATTCAAAATGGTTTTAGAAAGGGCAGAGGAACCAGAGATCAAATTGCCAACATATGTTGGATCATTGAGAAAGCAAGAGAATTCCAGAAAAACATCTGCTTTATTGACTACACTAAAGCCTTTGATGGTGTGGATCACAATAAACTGTGGAAATTCTTAAAGATGTGGGAATGCCAGACCACCTCACCTGCCTCCTGAGATATCTGTATGGAGGTCAGGAAGCAGCAGTTAGACCTGGACATGGAACAATGGACTGGTTCCAAATTGGGAAAGGAGCATGTCAAGGCTGCATATTGTTACCCTGCTTACTTAACTTATATGCGGAGTACATCATGCACAATGCCTGGCTGGCTGAAGCACAAGCTGAAATCAAGAATGCCAGGAGAAATATCAATAACCTCAGATATGCAGATGACACCACCCTTATGGCAGAAAGAGGAACTAAAGTGCCTCTTGATGAAGGTGAAATGGAGAGGAAAAAGCTGGCTTAAAACTCAGCATTCAAAAAACTAAGATCATGGCATCCAACCTACACAGCTCATTAAAAAGCACAGACATTACTTTGCCAACAAAGGTCCGTCTAGTCAAAGCTATACGGTTTTTACAGTAGTCATGTAAGGATGTGAGAGTTAGACTATAAAGAAAGCTGAGTGCTGAGGAACTGATGTTTTTGAACTGTCGTGTTGGAAAAGAATCTTGAGAGTCCCTTGGACTGCTAGGAAATCCCACCAGTCAATCCTAAGGGAAATCAGTCCTGAATATTCATTGGAAGGACTGATGCTGAAGCTGAAACTCCAATACTTTGGCCACCTGATGCAAAGAGCTGACTCATTGGAAAAGACCCTGATGCTGGGAAAGATTGAAGGTGGGAGGAGAAGGGGACAACAGAGGATGAGATGGTTGGATGGCATCACCAACTGGATAGACTGAGTTTGAGTAAGCTCCAGGAGTTGGTGATGGACAGGGAAGCTTGGTGTGCTGCAGTCCATGGGGTGGCAAAGAGTTAGATCCAACTGAGTGACTGAACTGAACCAAACTGAATCATATATATTCGGTTCCTGTGAGAATGTACAATTCAACTTTCTTACTTTACTGATGAAGAAACTGACAACATGAATCATGAGATTATAAGATTTTTAAAAGGTACTTTTAGGCTTTCATTTTAAATGCTTAAAAAAATCCCTGAAAATAGTGGTTAAGAAATTAAAAAGACCAAAGACCAATAATGTAGCTGACAATCTGTTTATAAAGATTTAGAGTATTCAAAAATATTATGAAAGAAAAGATTTTTTTTAATAGCAGAGTAGAAATGGTTTATTTTCAGTATCACTGTTCTTGCTACGGGTGTATATCTATTATCTGTTATACTGATCCTTGCAAATTGCCTGCCCTAATTCTTAGACAAAGACAGTTGATTCATGGGTCTCTTAAAATGAAAATCTTGTTGGTGTGTTACAACCACATGAATCATGTGGGCTGTTGTTTAAAACTGTATTTATCATGGATGAAAGAATGTTTTCAAGGGAAACTATGAATTTACCTAAAATCACACAGTTCACCTCTGTTCAGAGGAACTTATCTATTCAGTATATTGTTGAATGTGCTGCAGAAATACCTTTCTAAACCATTAGCATTGCAGGAAGAAGCTGTCCAAAGGCTGCTGGAAGTCATCTCTGAAAGTTTGGCTTTCTTGTGGAACCTCATATTTCCATCATTGTTTAAACTGCTTTTTTGAATCCTGTTGATACGAAGTTACATGCCTTCTTGCCTTGGCTGCATTTAAATTTTCGACTTATCATCTTTCTTTTTTCCCTTCAATCCAACCTGCAAACTATACTCTAGCATCTAGCAAGGATACTTGATACGCCGGTTGTGTCCCCTTACTTCCCACCTGGGGAACCTTCCGGGGCTCCGTATTACCTCTAAGGTTAAATTTCAGCCACTTCCCCTGAATATCAGTGTTTTACAGTCTGACATATCTAAATGGCCTTGTTTCTTCATACTTTTTAATACTGGGCCTTTACCTCATGAAGGAAATAGGAAGGTGAGGTTCAGGGTGTGCTTTGAGCATTTCATGCTAGTTTCCACTATCAAATTGTGTTCCATTTATTTTCCTTTTAGAGGCTGACATGACTCTTCACATGAGTAGTGAAATCAGGGGCAGCCAGACCAGTTTTCAGCCAGGCATCCACCTCAGGGAAGCTTATCTTTGGCTGTGCTTACTGTACATTCTTTTTTCTTTTCATCCCACCTCATTTCATAACCATTAGGTAAATTTTTCCAGAACCTGTTCTTAATGTTTATCCTTGTCCTTACTGTTTGGAAGCTGGCACCTAACTGCCTTTCTGTCTTTGCAATCTGACCCTGTCTCTGCAGTGACTTGTTGGTACTCATTTATTTGTGTCCCTAGTCACTATTTCCACACTTCATCAGGTCCATTTTGATGCCCCTCCCTTAGACTGTTATAAACCACTAGCACTCATATGAGAGACCACAGGCTGTAGTGGTTAAGACCACAGGCTCTATAACGAGACTCTATGGGCTTGAAACCTAGCACTAACATGTGCTGGCTGTGTGCCTGAAATAAGTTACATAACCACTCAATGCCTCAGTTTTCTTATCTACAAACTGGAGGTAGAATAATACCTTCTCATAGGTTTGTTATAAGTACAAGTATAGTGATTAGTTAGTCTCAGATTAGCTAGTCTGCCTCCATTGAATCCACTCATCAACACTATTGCTCTTCGTTAAAACTCCTGACCCATTTTTGGGCTTCGCCAGGTCATGAGCTGGATTAGGTTCTCTCAATTAATATTTAGATTTGTTCTCCTTCTCTCCCTTTCAAAGTCAAACTGTTCTTTGATTTCCATCTCTAGCCTCACAATCTTTAATTTCTCTCACCCACATGGATGACCACCTTTTCTGAAATGTCATGGCCCTCATTGTGCTGGCTACCTATTTTGATGCCAAATCTTATACTGACAAGCACTGCCACATAACCAGTTGTTACCTCTGTATCTTAAGCTCTCCAACCAAATTTAAAACTTGTAGGTGCGAAGGAACAAAGGTCATCTTTTTTACTCATTCACAGCTTACAGAACAGTAGATACTAAATAAATGTTTGTATGACTAAATTGTTTGAATATCTATACTTCTTTTTTTAATATAAATTTATTTATTTTAATTGGAGGCTAATTACTTTACAATATTATATTGGCTTCAGAAGACTTCTAAAACGGTTTCCAAGATATTGGCTTTAGAAAATAATGCTTAATAGATGAAAATTGCCTGGTTGCCATATGCTTCGCAAGAATGGGATATGGCTGGTCTAAAATATCTGAAGATAAGAAGAACTTTCTTGTTATCACTGTCTGTGCCTTTAGGAACAAGTGAGTTTCACAGGCTCTGTAGCAGACATGGCCCCCACACAGAAAAAGGCATAAAGAAAAAGGATTATGATGAAAAACAAAAAACCAGGTGAAATATTTGGATTGCTAGACCCAAAGAGTCTGACCTAGGAGATAGATAACTTCTGATCCACGCTCTAACTCATTGAGCAGATCATCTTTCTCTTCAGGGTCTCAGCTTCCTAGTATATAAAATGACAATCTGGATTAGACCTTATCTTGTTTTTTTCTATATGATTTTTTTTTTTGAAACTAGGGTAATGCTTTACATTTCATCTGTATTTTTGTACTTTTTCTCGTGAGATTGCCTTTGAAGCTTGATATAAGGATTTTCCTCACTAAACAAGTTTTCTCCCCATCACAATGAGCGATACAACCAATCACTAACTGATTAAGCAAGAAATCTGGGATATCCTAATTTCTCCTCTTATCCATCCACTCCATAAGTGAATCCTATCAGTTTTGCTCCAAATATAGATTCCAAATATATCTTCTAGCTCTCAGGCATATACACTTCCTTCTGTCTCTTCTACTATCAGCTTAATCCAAGTCTCAACTTTCCATTTAGATTATAAAAATAGTCTTATTGTTCTATACATTTTCATTTTTGCTCCTCTCCAATCTATTCTTAGTGCTGCAGCCAGAATTATCTTATAAAAACACAAATTTGATAACACTTTTCTGTGTGTCTGCTGTTGACATTGTTTAGAATTTCTGGAGCATGGTGATAATGAGAAACAGTCTCTGCCACTGCTGTCTTGACCAGACTTTAGGGAGAGCGTGACTGGGGTGAACCAAGGCCTATGGCCCTTCAAACCATGGTTTTGAGGCATTTCAACCATAAATGGGGCTTCCCAGGTGGTGCTAGTGTTAAAGAATCTGCCTGCCAATTCAGGAGACATAACAGACCCTTGGACTGCAAGGAGATCAAACCAGTTGATCGTAAAGGAAATCAGTCCTGAATATTCATAGGAAGGACTGATGCTGGAGCTGAAGCTCCAATACTTTGGCCACTGATGCAGAGGACTGACTCATTGGAAAAGACCTTGATGCTGGGAAAGACTGAAGGCAGGAGGAGAAGGGGATGACAGAGGATGAGATGGTTGAATGACATCACCAACTCGATGGACGTGAGTTTGAGCAAGCTCTGGGAGTTGGTGATGGACAGGGAAACCTGGTGTGCTGCAGTCCATGGGGTCACAAAGTGTCGGACACGACTGAGCAGCTGAACTGAAGAGACATGGGTTTGATCCTTGGGTTGGGAAGATCCCCTGGAGCAGGGCGTGGCAATCCACTCCAGTATTCTTGCCTGGAGAAACCCATGGACACAGGAGCCTGGTGGACTATAGTCCATAGGGTAGCAAAGATCTGGACGTGACTGAGTGACTGAGCACACATGCACAACCATGAATGGTGACTAAGGTTTCAATTGTGTCCCCCAAAAGACGGATTGAAGTCCTAACCCTAGGGTCAGGGAATGTAATCTTATTTAGAAATAGGATCTTTGCAGATGTAATTAAAATGGAACGAGGTTATATTGGATTATGGTGAGCCCCAATCCAGTTTAACTGCTGTCCTAATAAGATGAAGAGAGACACAGATACATAGAGATAAGACCATGTGATAATAGAAGCAGAAATTAGAATGATGCATCTATCAATCAAAGAATACCAAGGACTGCCAGCAACACCGGAAGCTAAGAAAAAAGGATGGAATAGGTTTTCTCTTAAAGCCTTCAGAGAGAGAGGATGGCCTTTCCAACACTTAGATTCCAGACTTCCAGCCTGAAGACCTGTGAAAGAATACATTTTTCCTGTTTTAAGCCATCCAGTTTGTGGTGATTTGTTACAGCAGCCCTGGGAAAATAATCACTTCATGGCAAACAGGGAAGAAGTGGAAACAGTGGCAGATTTTATCTTCCTGGGGCCCATAATCACTGTGGATGATGACTGCAGCTATGAAATTAAAAGACACTTGCTCCTTGGAAGAAAAGCTATGAAAAACTTACACAGCATATTAAAAAGCAGAGACATCACTTTGGCAACAAAGATCCATATAGTCAAAGCTATGATTTTTTCAGTAGTCGTGTACAAATGTGAGAGTTGGACCATAAGGAAGGCTGAGTGCCAAAAAATTGCTGCTTTTGAACTGTGGTGCTGGATAAAACTCTTGAGGGTTCCTTAGACAGCAAGGAGATCAAACCAGTCAATCATAAATGATATCAACCCTGAATATTCATTGTAAGGACTGACGCTGAAGCTGAAGCTCCATACTTTGGCCACCTGATGTGAACAGCCGACTCATTGGAAAAGGCCCTGATGCTGGTAAAGATTGAAGGTGGAGGAGAAGGGGACGCCACTGAATGAGGTGGTTGGATGACATCATTGACTCAATGGACATGAGTTTGGGACTCATGTTCCAAACAGCAGACTCTGGAGGTGGTGAAGGGCAGGGAAGCCTGGCATGCTATAGTTCAGGGGGTGTCAAAGAGTTGGACATGGCTTAGCAACCGAACAACAACAAGAAGGAAATTAATACAATGTGTCTTCTGCCAGGGGAACTTGATCACACTGATAGCAGTGGTCTTGGTCTAGTAGTAGCATAGTGTACTGTTAGTTGTTCAGTTGTGTCCGATTCTTTGTGAGCTCACAGACTGTAGTCCTCTGTCTAGGCTCCTCTGTCCATGGGATTCTGCAACAAGAATACTGGAGTAGGTTGCCATTCCCTTGTCCAGTGGATCTTCCCGATCCAGGGACTGAACCCACTTCTCCTTCATTGAAGGCAGATTCTTTACCATCTGAGCTACAGGTCGTGGTCTATCTTAGCCCAAATCTGGAAGGCAAGAAGGGATTGAAAGATATCAAAGATTTGGGCCTGCTTACTTAGGAGCCCTTCTATAGAACAAATAAACACCTAAGGATTAACTGCTGCTAAATTCTGTGCTTTGGACAGATTTGCACTTGCCTCTCTCCACAGCAGTCTGTGCACTAAGAAAGGTCAAAGCTGAGAAGGAGACTTTTAAGCATGAGGGATCTCAGCTAACAGGGAGAGAGTTAGAGCTGGAGGAGATCAACTGGATCTCTGAACTCCTGCTTATTGCTTGAATGTTGAGGAAAGGGTGCAAGCATCCTATTTGGGGGATGTATCATGGATCTTCGTTTGCATCTTGAATTGTGACAGGACACTCTGGTTATGGTACAACTTTGTTAACATAAAACACAGGAAATCTGGAAACCAGTCTGCAAGTATCAGATTAGTTCAGTTCAGTTAAGTTCAGTCGCTCAGTCGTGTCCAGCTCTTTGCAACCCCATGAATCACAGCACGCCAGCCTTCCCTGTCCATCACCAACTCCTGGAGTTCACTGAGACTCACATCCATCGAGTCAGTGATGCCATCCAGCCATCTCATCCTCTGTCGTCCCCTTCTCCTCCTGCCCCCAATCCCTCCCAGCATCAGAGTCTTTTCCAATGAGTCTACTCTTCGCATTAGGTGGCCAAAGTACTGGAGTTTGCTTTAGCATCATTCCTTCCAAAGAAATCCCAGGGCTGATCTCCTTCAGAATGGACTGGTTGGATCTTCTTGCAGTCCAAGGGACTCTCAAGAGTCTTCTCCAACACCACAGTTCAAAAGCATCAATTCTTCAGCACTCAGCCTTCTTCACAGTCCAACTCTCACAACCATACATGACCACAGGAAAAACCATAGCCTTGACTAGATGGACCTTGTTGGCAAAGTAATGTCTCTGCTTTTGAATATGCT
>NW_011494784.1:18665-20762 GCF_000754665.1 Bison bison bison
TAGAGCCCAGAAAAATAAAGTCTGACACCGTTTCCACTGTTTCCCCATCTATTTCCCATGAAGTGTTGGAACCAGATGCCATGATCTTCGTTTTCTGAATTTTGAGCTTTAAGCCAACTTGTTCACTCTCCTATTTCACTTTCATCAAGAGGCTTTTTAGTTCCTCTTCACTTTCTGCCATAAGGGTGGTGTCATCTGCATATCTGAGGTTATTGATATTTCTCCTAGCAATCTTGATTCCAGCTTGTGTTTCTTCCAGTCCAGCGTTTCTCATGATGTACTCTGCATAGAAGTTAAATAAACAGGGTGACAATATACAGCCTTGATGTACTCCTTTTCCTATTGGAACCAGTCTGTTGTTCCATGTCCAGTTCTAACTGTTGCTTCCTGACCTGCATACAAATTTCTCAAGAGGCAGATCAGGTGGTCTGGTATTCCCATCTCTTTCAGAATTTTCCACAGTTTATTGTGATCCACACAGTCAAAGGCCCTGGCATAGTCAATAAAGCAGAATTAGATGTTTTTCTGGAACTCTCTAGCCTTTTGAATTACTTGCTGTTTATAAAACCAACCAACTAACCACTGGTGATGTTTGTCCCAGAGTATGATGCCATGTGCTCAGTTGTGCCAGACTCTTTGTGACTCCATGGACTGTAGCCCACCAGGCTCCTCTATCATTGGATTTTTCAGGCAAGAATACTGGAGTGGGTTGCCATTTCCTCCTCTAGGGGATCTTCCTGACCCAGGGATCGAACCCTCCTCTCCTGCATCTCCTGCATTGCAGGCTGATTCTTTACCTGCTGAACCACTAGATTTTAGCTTTCTCTGTTCAGATTTATATGGTTCTATTTATCATATTAAAAAAGAGATCAAGATAAGCAAATCTCAATACTCCATATCTTCTTTTTCCATATGATGACTTCTTTTAAAATTTAATAAATATATATGTATTTTAAAATGTGTATACATACACAAACATATACACACATACATTTGACCCTTGAACATCATAGTTTTGAACTGTGCTGTCCACTTATGCATGGATTTTTTTTTTTTTAGAACTAAATACTACAGTACTATTCAGTCTGGGGTTGGTTGAATCTGTAGATGTGGAACCATGAATATAAAGTAACTGGTTGTATAGATAAATTATGCTCAGATTTTCAACTACAGGTTAGGTTTTCAACCATTTTCAACTGTTAGGTTGGCATCCCTAATTCCTTGTTCTGTTCAGGGGTACACTGTATATAGTACTCTCCCTATTGCATATAATGTCCTTTTAGGGTTCAATTCTACATAATTTAAAATATAAGTATAATGTTCCAATATACAAAGCATATTCAAATATCAGTTGCTGTGCTATTTTTTTCCCATTTTAATCACCCTGGGATGAAGAAAACTGTATATAGAATTAAACATCTTACTTAATTTCTACTCTATTAAAAAGGAAATCCATTTTGTTATGAAACAACCTAGTTGTAAATTTAATCTTCTCTGTTGCTAGATTTTAGAAGGACAAGAAAGAAATAAAATGAAGCATGAAATAGAAGAGAAAGTAGAATTTACACCACAATAGTGTGCTCATATTTTATCAGAACTTGCCTATACTTCTGCTGATACATTTTCCCCACCACTTGACATTTTAAAAGCTTATTTTAAATTTATCTCTCCTGTATTAACAGGTGAGAAGTGGCCAGTTCAATGTATAGAAACTACCGTGGTTACTTTCATCTAGTATTTTCTCTTAAAGGTAATTGGATTTCTGGGGCCTTGGATATATAATGATTAGAAATCATGCTAGCAGTTCAATATGGAGCCATTGCAGTTTATCTCTTCAATATATTTTTGTGTGTGGGTCTGACTGTTGGTGTATTCCTACAGCTATCTGAAAACAAATTCAGGTTTTAGGTTAACTGAATTTATGCTTCAGAATTCCTTTTATCTTACAAATGGAAATCCTTTAAAAAATTCATTTATAATACTCCATATTCTCAAAAAGAGCAGAAAACACTTAATATTTCTTTGTGAATGATAGCACACACATTCTTGACTTTTGATTCTTCAAAGTCTTGATATTTTATAAACATTACTTCCTCC
>NW_011494784.1:20862-31533 GCF_000754665.1 Bison bison bison
GGACTGATACCATTGTATTGTTTCTTGCCTTTTGGTCTTTGGATTTTCTCAGCTGTGCTCATTTGTTATTGAATACTTAAGGACTGCTTTTTTCCTCCCCAAATACATTTTCCCCCTAAGTTTTTGCTTTGGTCTACGTACTACTGGATTTGGTATCATTCCATATTGCTGAGCATTCTAGAGGGCTGGCAACCAAGTTAGCCAAGGTTTTAAAATGTTGACTATGTTAACTTGAATTCTTTGCAGATGCTTATTTGCATCCTTTCAACAAGAGTGGCTATTTCTCATCAAAAACCCTAAATTTGGAAATATAAGGACAAAATTATGTTTTTTGTTTTTTTTTTTCTTGATGAGATCTTGATCTTAGCATTTTTCTCTTCTTGGTTTTCAGCCTGACCTTTTGAAGTTAGAGGAGAGTGAGAGAATAATGGCACGTGGGAAGGGACATGACAAAGACAATCCCTAGAGTGAATGTAGGGAAAGATGGCTTTAGGCCGGCAAAGCCCTAAACATCTTGAATGACTTTGGTATGTTGACTTTCTGGGTATTTCTTTGTCATCTATCAAATGAGGGTGTTGGGTCAGATGATTTCTAAGGAGCTTTCTTGCTCTCTGATGTATGCTCTTTTCATAACACACGACAACAGTTAGTCTCCAGAAAATAAAGAAGGTAAAAAAACTGAAATTTACTAAGTTTATTTATTTCTAGTTCAGTTCAGTTCAGTTCAGTTGCTCAGTCATGTCCGACTCTTTGAGACCCCATGAACTGCAGCATGCCAGGCCTCCCTGTCCATCACCAGCTCCCAGAGATCACCCAAACTCTTGTCCATTGAGTTGGTGATGCCATCCAGCCATCTCATCCTCTGTCGTCCCCTTCTCCTCCTGCCCTCAATCCCTCCCAGCATCAGAGTCTTTTCCAATGAGTCAACTCTTCGCATGAGGTGGCCAAAGTATTGGAGTTTCAGCTTTAGCATCAGTCCTTCCAAAGAACACCCAGGACTGATCTCCTTTAGAATGGACTGGTTGGATCTCCTTGCAGTCCAAGGGACTCTCAAGAATCTTCTCCACCACCACAGTTCAAAAGCATTAATTCTTCGGCACTCAGCTTTCTTCACAGTCCAACTTTCACATCCACACATGAACTATTTCTAAATATTCCCAAATTCTGAGTCATAATCTCTTGGGTAAATGCTGTAAGCAACTAGGCTTTCTCAACTTATGAGAAATGCACAAAAGTTGACCTTCCTTAGTATAATTACTAGTAAAAGCATGTAAATGGCACATTGTAATGTTAGAAAATCAATAGCTTCATTTCTCATGTGTCTGAATGCTTCTTATTAACATTAAAATGTTCCACAAATATTCTCATTTGTTCTTATGACATCTGGATGAAGTTGTAGTTGATAGTAATAACCTCATGCAAAGAAATGCTGTCCTTTTAGTAACTCTGTTTCTTTGGATTCTTTTGGCTTTGGGCCTATTAGATGATTTTACTCAGGTAAATAAATTTATGAATAAGATGTTTTTCTTTTTTTTTTTTTAAGAGCCAGGACTATTAGTGATAGCTTATATAATGGGGAAATTTTATGAAATCCAAGTGATTCATTCAGAGTCAGATAGGGCATGGATTATTAAATCAGTGTCACCAAATGAACCCTTCAATGCTTTGGTTATGACTCTGTATGGAAGATGGGGCAGGAAGTGGAGAGTAGATTTGAATAGGAGGGTTGGTAGTTATTAAAGAAGGCTGTCAAGGATCCCAAATTGTATTTACCTGAGTGTTCTGTAGATCTGTCATTCATTAATTAATTAACTATTAATTAATTAGTTCAAAAACTGGAAAAGGCCAGTTTTCATCCCAATCCCAAAGAAAGGCAATGCTAAATAATGTTCAAACTACTGCACAATTGCACTCATCTCATACACTAGCAAAGTAATGCTCAAAATTCTCCACGCCAGGCTTCAACAGTATGTGAACCGTGAACTTCCAGATGTTCAAGCTGAATTTAGAAAAGGCAGAGGAACCAGACATCAAATTGCCAACATCCACTGGGTCATTGAAAAAGCAAGAGAATTCCAGAAAAGCATCTACTTCTGCTTTATTGACTATGCCAAAGCCTTTGACTGTGTGGATCACAATAAACTGTGGAAAATTCTGAAAGAGATGGGAATACCAGACCACCTGACCTGCCTCTTGAGAAATCTGTATGCAGGTCCAGAATCAACAGTTAGAACTGGACATGGAACAATAGACTGGTTCCAAATTGGGAAAGGAGTACATCAAGGCTGTATATTGTCACCCTGCTTATTTAACTTATATACAGAATACATCATGAGAAATGCTGGACTGGACGAAGCATGAGCTGGAATCAAGATTGCCAGGAGAAGTATCAATAACCTCAGATATGCAGATGACACCACCCTTATGGCAGAAAGTGAAGAAGAACTAAAGAGCCTCTTGATGAAAGTGAAAGGGGAGAGTGACAAAGTTGGCTTAAAACTCAGCATTCAGAAAACTAAGATCATGGCATCCTGTCCCATCACTTCATGGCAAATAGAGGGGGAAACAGTGGAAACAGTAACAGATTTTACTTTCTTGGGCTCCAAAATCACTGCAGATGGAGACTACAGCCATGTAATTAAAGGATGTTTGCTCCTTGGAAGAAAACCTATGACCAACCTAGACAGCTCATTAAAAGGCAGAGACATTACTTTGCCATCAAAGGTCCGTCTAGTCAAAGCTATGGTTTTTCCAGTAGTCATGTGTGGATGTGAGAGTTGGACTATAAAGCAAGCTGAGCACCAAATAATTAACATTTTTGAACTGTGGTGTTGGAGAAGACTCTTGAAAATCCCTTGGACTGCAAGGAGATCCAACTAGTCAGTCCTAAAGGAAATCAGTCCTGAATATTTATTGGAAGGACTGATACTGAAGCTGAAGCTCCAAAACTTGACCACTTGATGTGAAGAGCTGACTCATTGGAAAAGATCCTGATGCTGGGAAAGATTGAAGATGGGAGGAGAAAGGATGAGGATGAGATGGTTGGATGGCATCACCGACTTGATGGGCATGAGTTTTAGTAAGCTCTGGGAGTTGGTGATGGACAAGGAAGCCTGGCATGCTGCGGTCCATGGGGTCAAAAAGATCCAGACATGCCTGAGTAACTGAAGTGATCTGAACTGAATTCAAAAACAGTTGTTGAGTATTATGTACTATCTGCAGGGTATTGTGGGGAATAGGGATAGAGGAGTGAAGAAACTAGATACATTCTTATGGGGGGGGCAATAATCTATGTAAATAAAAAGTAAACTAATAAATATCATTATTTAGATCAATATATAATAATAAATACTGTGAGTAACATGATCCAGAGTCACTGAGGTGCAGGTAGGGGAAGCTGTGATGACGAGGTGGAACCCTCCCCTGAAGAACTGACTTTGGAGATGAAACCAGATATAAGAAGGAATCAGTCACAGGAACATGGAGGAAGAGCATTCCAGACAGAGAAAAGAGCAAGAGCAAAGATCCTGAGGTGGGCAGAGTTTGGAATGTCTGAGAACAAACCACAAGGCTAGAATGACCAGAGAAGAGGGGTAGGGAGTTGGCAAGGCATAAGGCCTTGTAGGTCAGGGCAAGGAATTTGTATTTTAAGTGTGATAGAAAGCCATGGAAGGATTTTAAGCAGAGGAATGGCATGGTCTGATTTACATTTTGAAAAGAAAAGAGCTCTGTGAAGAGTGGATTATGGGTTACAGAGAAGCAAAAGTAGAAGCAAGGAGACTGCTCCTTTAGTCAGATGGAAGATGATAGGGCTTTGAATTTGAATTGAAGCAGGGGATTTCCAGGAAAGAAATTTAGAGCTGCTATTTAGATTAGTGGAATTAATCAGAACAAAGAGGGAAGAAAATAGACCCTGATCACTAAATTATTGCCCTATGGATAGATAACTAATGAGCAGAAAAACAAAATCACAAGAACTTATGGAAGTCTCTTGAGTACCCCTTAGCAGAAGGACTGTTAAGTTAAGAAAGTCGGATTTCTTTTTCGTAAAATAGAATCTATCATCACCCATGAAACTGGTCACTATTGGTTAGGGAGAAGTATGAAGAGCAGGAAAAAAATCACACATTGTAGTAGGAATGATAACTGATTTGAAATTTAAGAGCCACAGAAAAAGACACTTTTGACTGTGTCCCACATATGTGACCATCAACTAAGAATACAGGAAAAACGCAAGGAAAAGAGTGGAAAGATCTGTAGATCAGAAGCTCAGGAAATCTGCCTGCTAATCCACTGGATAACTTTGCACAAGTCATGTCTGTATGAGCCTTCTCATGGTGACATGACAGCTTGGACCAAGTTCTCCCTACGGAATTTCTTTTTAATTTATTAATTTATTTTTGGCTGTGCTGAGTCTTTGTTGCTGCTCACGGCTTTTCTCTAGTTGTGGAAAGCGGGGCCATTCTCTAGTTGCGGTACACTGGCTTCTCACTGCAGTGACTTCCCTTGTTGCAGAGCATGGGTTCCAGGCACACGGGCTTCAGTAGTTGTGGCACACAGGCTAATTAGTCATGGCTCATAGACTGTAGATCTCTGGCTCAGTAGCTGTGGTGTATGGGCTTAGTTGCCACATCACATGTGGGATCTTCCCAGAGCAGGGATCTAACCCATGTCCCCTGCATTGGCAAGAGGATTCTTAACCACTGGACCACCAGGGGAGCCCCATCCCTAATGACTTTCTTAAAACTTTCTCATATATAAATCTCAAATCAATACTCTTGCTTTCAAAATATAAACTCTCCAAAGCAGTTCTCCATTAGGGCAATTTTGTTCCCCAGGTGACATTTGATAATGTCTGGAGACCCATTTGGTTGTCACAATTGGAGGTTGAGGGTGGATTGCTACCAACATCTTAAGTAGAGGCCAGGGATGCTGCTAAATATCATATAGTGCACAGGACAGTCCCTACACACACAAACAGCAATAAACTAAACTATTCAAAATGTCAACAGTGTTGAGGTTGAGAAACTGTGGTCTAAATGAAACGATAGAAATGTTAACAGGTGCTTCTGGATAGGATTATGAGATATTTTTTCCCTTGTCGTTGAAAAAAGAAAGTTCTATCTTTTCCAAATATTTAATATGGAACACTTACTTTATAAGCCTTAAACAAATGGACAAATGCACACAAAAAGTTAAAGACTAAAATGCAAACAATACTACCACCAACCCTGGGTCATGAGCCTTCCTGATAGCAGATATCAGAGGAGACATGCTTCAGGGCTTCTCCCAAGTGAGTCAGGGCTGGCAGCAGAAGGGCCTGGGCTTTTTGATCTGAGAGGCCCCTGAAGACCTTACCTAGCAAACATTCAAGATTTCCAGTGAATCATTTGCCTGTGGCTTTGCTCTGCTTGCTCGGGTTCTCCTGTGTTTTGATTCTAGAGAGGGTGAAGAGGAAAAACAAGCTGTTTGTTTTTCTTTAATTTGCACTGTCATTGAGCAGTATCTAGAGCTCTGTCTGGTGTTCCTTCTCTGCAGCCGGGCCAGTGTGGAGTGTGTCAGAATCCAGAAGAGATTCTAGGAGCTCATTATTTTATTATTATATGTAATATTAAACATTAAATAGCATTTCAGGTTATATTCAGAGAGAGTAGATATGCTTCCCTAGGACAGTAAGGGTAGCCAGGAATAAAATAAAAAGTACTTCTTCAGTGAGGAGAACTGTGCAAACCGAAGACATAGGAAATGTTTCTCCTATGTTAATGTTCATGTAAATGTTACATATTTAGTAAATGTCTCACTCTCTTTCTCAGCAAAATTCCCAGTCACTCCCATTACTTGACCTCAGCCCAACCAAATGAGAGTTAAATCTCTGTTTCCTGTAAAACACTAACATCTTGGTGTCTCACACAGTAAAACTAAACCTAAAACTGTGAGTTTGTTAAATAATTCAGGTTACATTGTTTTTGAGATTCCAGGGTCACAGGGAAATTCTGACCTGAATAATCTGGATGAACTGTCACAACTGTGCACTGGTTTGTTTGTTCAAATTTGGCAAATGCTGACCAGCACTCAGCCAACAGGTAGACCCAGAGTTTGGCTCACACAGCAAAACAGAATTTCAGGCTCATTGATTTCTAATCTGTTACCACTTGCCCTTTTCTATTGGAAGAGGGCAGTTTGCTTTGTTGATCTGTTTCATCTTTTCAAAAATTGGGATGATAATGGTTATCTGGATTACATGCTTGTCATGAGGAGTTATTTTAAAGCACTTCACAAATATAAAAATGTTCAATAAAATTGCAAAGTCATCTAGATGCCATACCACCTGTCTCCTTTGGGGAATCCATCAAAATCCACATCCCTCCCAGAATGACTTTTCTACTCCCAATCTGCTCTCTTTTGCTGAAAGGTATTTAGATCTCCTTTTAAAATGTTTATCACATGTGCATTATGTGTACATGTGATACATAACAGAACACACAAAAGAGTTCTGTTAAAATATTATTATGTGTACATGTGATACAGAACACACAAAAGAGTTCTGTTAAAATATTATTATGTGTACATGTGATACAGAACACACAAAAGAGTTCTGTTAAAATATTAATATTTTGAAAACTGTGTTTGTAAGTTAAACCTTTTAGCCCCCAAAGTTGTATAATTTTCCTCTTTAACAATTCTCTTGCATTTCTTCTTTGCATTAGAAATGCAAATAAAAGTGTAGTTTTCTCTCTAGATGGAAAAGTCTACTCGGCAATCATAAGAATTCTTATTTGAAAAACTGAAGGACTAAGGAAGTCACATAACTTTTCATTTGGATATCTTACTGAATTTAAATGAATGTATTTTGATGTAAGAATGAGGTGAGTCTCTTTTTCTTCTACAACTCTTTAAAGTGGACTTCATTTAGGTTTGAGACACTAGAGTGAAAACATTTCCTTTAGAGGAAAACATTTCTTTTATAAAGAGCAAGCTGGAATAGACAATAGAATGAGAAATACAATTTTATACAAACAGCTTCAATTTTTATACCAGAAACTTTATCTGGCCCACTTTTCCCACACTCTTAAGGAATCAACTCACATACCACCTTTTTCCTGACACCCTCTGTAAGGACCAGGTTCCACTCTGAATTCCTACAGCGCTCAGTGTTTCTCATTAGGAACCACAGTGGTGGGCAGTGCTGCTCAGGAGCAGAGAATTCAAAAAGCAAGGAACAGGACCTAGGAAAGAAACAAACTGTGAAACAGGCAAAGAAGAACCTGCAAAGTAGAATCAAACACAGTAAAATATGGTATCATAGTGACAACAAAAAAAGAATGGTTAAACTTTGGAAAATAGAGGTGAAGAAAAATCTTCCATCCATAATTCTGCTATATTAAAAAAAACACACGCATAAAAAATAAAAGAATGGCTAAAGAAAGAGGGTCATCATCAGTCAACCATGTTGAATGCTGGGAGGGTGAAGAAGTACACAAGTGAAATTAGCAACAAGGGTACAATACCCAGACTTCAGTCTACTTAAGTGGCATTAACTATTTTGGAACATACTGAGTTCAGGTTTAATTTAGGGAAGAATCCCACTGTTTGAAAGCCTTAATTTGACTGAGGGATATCAATTCATTCTTAAATAAGTACGTGAGGAACCACTGGCCCTTATATATGCTTGATTGAAGGAAAAATAAATAATAGTTATATCTGATAACCATAGCCCATCTTCCCATACTTGTTTGTATCTTTCTACAGCTCAAAACATTGTTGAAAACACTAAGTATTGCAATAGTCTCAGGAGGTAGGTATTAATACCTGCCATATACACCCGTAAAATTCGGATGATTGGATGAAAACAATTATGTCCTAAGTCGTAAGTTACTACTGCTTATTTCCTGAGAGTCAAATTGCACTGGTATCTATCTGATCACAAAAGCACTGCATGAATGTACTACAGAATTGCGCATGCATATATAAACATTTTTGGCCATTGATCTTTAACTTCAGTGAGACAAAAGTTAGGGCTCTCCTATATACTTATATATCCTGAGTCAGCCTCATGTGCCTGACCTTACATTAATGTAGATTCAATTTGTGAGTATCTTTGATAGAGTTGTCATTTTCTTCCTCTGGGTGTTTATCGCCTGTCTGCTTCCACAGGTGATGTTTTACAAGTTTCACCAGGTCTCCTCAATTAAACTTCACTTTACCCACCCTGCAAACTTGATAATTATTGTTGTACTCTTTTGATTGTATTGGGCCCTGTGGGGACACTGATTAAGCAGAGATACTTGGATTTGATTTTCCCAGAAAATGAGTATTTCCAATCAGATACATGACAATGACAACAGCAGGGCTCTGTTTTTGGACTTTTGAAAGAGAGGAAAAATTAACAGCTGTGTCCAGGTTTCTGCTTTTTTTCTCTGAACCACATAGTGGGTATTTGTGGAAGTAGAGGAATCAGAACTGAGCAAGTTAAACTATCAGTTTTAAGAGATCACAGAAGTGACAAGTAAAGGTGATAAAATGAAGAGAGTGTGTTAGTCTCACTGTGTGCTCAGTCACTTCAGTCACGTCCAACTGTTTGCGACCCTGTGGACTGTGGCCCGCTAGGCTCCTCTGTCCATGGGATTTTCCCAGCAAGGATACTGGAATGGGTTGCCATTCCCTCCTCCATGGATCTTCCTGACCCAGGGATTGAACCCACATCTCCTGCATTGCAGGCAGATTCTTTACCTCTGAGCCACCGGGGAAGCCCAATTTCACTATGGGCCATAGTAATAAACAGAACAACTATGTCAACAAATAACAGCAGGTAACATTTAGTAAGGGCTTACTCCAAAGCCCACATTGTTTTTCTCTCGTTTAATTTTCACAATCTTGTGAAGTAGGTCCCATCCCTTTTTGGAGTAGAGCCATCTGAGGCTCAGCAAGGTTACAGTGACTTGCCAAAGGTCAACAGAGGAAGGGAGTTTACTGTTGGGGTTTAAATCCAGGCTGTCAATTTCAAACCGCTGCTCCTCAATTCTGCCTCTACTTCATTACCTTTTAAGAAATACTTTCAAATATTGGAAGGTTTGGTCATAAACAAGTCAGTGATAATTACAACGTGATTGTTATTACTGTCCAACAATTTCTCACAGTGCTGTAGAACACCCGTAGTTACTATTCTATCCACTTGGTTACCCTTGAACATTGATTCATTGTTTAAATTGAACTGTCTTCTGCCCTGACTAAATCCTGTTATATACTCCAGGGCAAAGGTCTTGCAGTTTCTAATAAAAAAGCACTTTTTTTTTTTTGTCACTGGTTTCACATTACATTATTCTTTTAAAATTCTTGTATGCATAAAATTTACTCTATCCTGTGCTGTATTATGTGATCCACTCAACTTTTTGTAGAAGAAACAGTGCTTTTATATAATTTTTAAGACATATTTTAATATAATTTACATTTTATATATATTATGACATACATTTGTACCATACTATATTGTTTGAGAATCAGTCGATTTTTCTGATAACTGGAGGTTTGAGATTATACATGAAAATCATTCACATTTATTATTACTAGGGGAGAGAACTTAATTCACAAACACTTGAATACTTATTGCATCTAATATTGCATTAGGACTGGGGACACAAAGAAGTTACAGCCTAATCTATCAAAGACTTTCCCAGTAAAAGTATAATCATAGTGGGATAATTGTTATAATATTGATGACAGTTTGTTAACTGTGATATGGAAATGAAGGATCCAACTAAATTTTGAGGGGTTATTAAAGAAAAAGAAACTGAGATGTGGCACTTGGGCTGTCTTTCAGATCAAGGAGAAAGTTGCCAGGTAGACAATGAGGGTTCAGACGTAGGACTTATAAGGAGTTGTTGTTGTTGTTTAGTTGCTAAGTTATGTCTGAGTCTTTTGTAACCCCATAGATTCTGGCCTGCCAGACTCCTTCTGTCTATGGGATTTCCCAGGCAAGAATGATGGAGGGGGTTGCCATTTCCTTCTCTAGGGGATCTTCCTGACCCAGGGATTGAATCTGCATCTCCTGCATTAGCAGGCTGATTCTTCACCACTGAGCCATCAAGGAAGCCTCTTACAAGGAAAGAACACAGCACAAACAGAGGCATAGAGATGTAACAGAATTTGGAGGTGGGTATGGTCAAAGCTTCCACTGCGTGGTTACAGTGGTAGGTTGCAGTGAGGCGGGGGTTGGAAAGTGTATTGAGATTGGATTGAGAAATTCTTCTAGACCAGATGAAAAATTTGGCCTTATATAGGCAACAGGGAGCCATAGAAAGTTTTAAATCATCATTAGCTTTATATTTTATAATAGTAATTTGGTTTTTCGTAAGAAACTTAGATGGAAAGTTGATAGAAGCAGTTTCAGTTCAGTTCAGTTCAGTCGCTCAGTTGTGTCTGACTCTTTGCGACCCCATGAATTGCAGCATGCCAGGCCTCCCTGTCCATCACCAACTCCTGGAGTTCACTCAGACTCACGTCCATGGAGTTGGTGATACCATCCAGCCATCTCATCCTCTGTCATCCCCTTCTCCTCCTGCCTCCAATCCCTCCCAGCATCAGAGTCTTTTCCAATGAGTCAACTCTTCACATGAGGTGGCCAAAGTACTGGAGTTTCAGCTTTAGCATCATTCCTTCCAAAGAAATCCCAGG
>NW_011494784.1:31633-51561 GCF_000754665.1 Bison bison bison
GACAGAGGATGGACTGGTTGGATCTCCTTGCAGTACAAGGGACTCTCAGGAGTCTTCTCCAACACCACAGTTCAAAAGCATCAATTCTTCAGCGCTCAGCTTTCTTCACGGTCCAACTCTCACATCCATACATGACTACTGGAAAAACCATAGCCTTGAGTAGACGGACCTTTAAAGGACCAATTCATCAAACTTGAGTGCCAGCAGTTCAAGAGACAGTAAAAGTCAGAATTAACACAGTGGCCATGGATTCTAAGGCATTCCAGAGTCTGAAAAAACTGGACTTAAGCTAGCAGTGGGAGTGGGAGGAAGATCAAAAATGAAGGAAAAGGAGTTAATGTCTTTGGTGATTGATAATGCTTTTCCCAAGATTGGTGATACTGAAGGGGGAGTAAATAAGGGGAAGAGAAAAAGGTACACCTAGAATTCTAATTTTAATGTGTTGAGTTTGAGATACTAGCAGAATATCCAAGAACCTAGGCCCTCTTTGATTGTCATTTTCTAGGTGATATCAAAGTCCTAATAGTAACTCTAGTCATACTTATCAGTTGGAGGTAAAGAAGAAATTTTGAGTCTTACATACCAATCCTTTACTCTCTCATTTTGTATTTTTACAAATGTTGGAGTTTCTTTGTTATTTGATGAGATCAGCTTAAAACTTCCCCTATATTTCCTAATTACAGTAACCTAGGGGAAGCATTGAATTGTGTTGATAGAATTGTTAGCTACAATCTGCCTCTAATGATAATAACTTAGGATCATGAAGCAGCAATATTTTAGCCCAAGTGAAAACAAACTTTATCCTGAACACATGTGTTCTTTTGCCTTTCTCATCTGATGTAGCTTGGAAATTTTATTTTCCCATTTTGAATAGTGGATTCTGCCAACTGTTTTAAAAGCTTTTCTCCTTTTAGGGGAAGAGGGGAACAGTTTTCCTCTCTTTTGTCTGATGGCTGAGAAGTTAAGACTTAGTGAGAAAAATATACACGCTACAAACCTCAGAATGTTCCTCTTGCTTTTAACGTTTGATGTGCCTGACAGATTACCCTTTCAAAACAGGGTAATAAGATAGGTGGTGCTGGGAAAAAACTTTTCCATCCAAGGCAAAAGCTCATGGACATTGAAAAGAACTGGCATTAGCCTAGACATTTAGGGGACGGGAAATGTTTTCCTGGGGCACAGATTCTATACCGAAAGGCTTTATAGAAAGGGAACACTTAAGTATAGAATGGGAAGGAAGGAGCAACAGGCTAGACACAAGAAGGGCCCATAAAGAGGATCTGCTTTGAATAGCTGACTTTTCTGAAGTCCTTAGACTTGGATGAATAAAGCTGGTTTCACTTTAGATTATTCTCTTTACCCATGTTGATTCTTCCACAGACACATCTTTCAAATGCGTCACATCTACTACCCTCTAATCTAATGTTACTATTTTAGTCTAGGACCACTCTCCTCTTTCCTGAGGTTACTGCCTTAGAATCCTACCTGAGCTCCCAGCATCAAATACTCAGCCATTTCATCTCCTAATACATTCCACATAACCCAGAAAGATCTAAGATGCAAATCATATCTTGTTGCATCCCCTCCCAAACCCTTTCATTGCCTCCACTCCACCCTTCTGGTCCAGTTCTAGCTCTCTACTGTGGCAGCAGAAGTCCCTCTCTGATATCCTCAAGGCTCTTTGCTCTGCTATGAGATTCTCTTTCCCCTTCCCATGATGAGTCTCTATAAACTTTCCCCTGAGTATATGATAATCCTCCAAGTTTCAGAGAAGATGTCACTTTCCCTGGGAACATTTCCCGGCCTCCTCACTGCAAACATGTTCCTCTATAAGTTCCAATAGCACCTGGTGATCACCTCATAGTAGGATTTAGCACACTTTCTTGTGATAGTCTGTTTTCTTATCTGTATTCTCCACTAGTCTTTAAACTTCTCAAATATACAATCTTCTTTGTTCATCATTGTAACTCCTTTCCCCAGAATAGCTTCAGATATTTGACACTCAAATGAAGTTTGTCCTTCTTTACTTTCTGTGGAAGAAATACATGGCTATTTAGCATTACCCATAAAATAGCTCTCCAGCTGAATAAAGACAGTTAAGGTACCTATGTAGTCTTATTTTGCTTCAAACAATTAATTCTGCCTTTTGAATCTTTGTTCATTAATCAGACTTTATCTGGTAGCTCTAAAAATTGATTGTTATCTCCTGGGACAACCCAATTCTAGATTCTGTTTTATTCCATAGATTGAATTTACTCTGAGGCCAAATTTCTATATCTGTAGCCTGTGAAAATTGAGTTTGTGCTTGAAACTCTGTAAGTAGTTGGAAGTGAGGGAGACGAAGGAGAGGGCATGCGGCTCATATTGGTTATTATATCTTTGGGAATTTTTTTGTAGATCCTGAGAAATGTTTAGGATCTCCCAGATAAAAATGGTTTAGATTTCATAGTCAGCTCCTTTTCTCAAATTTACTGCTTCCTCTTGCACTTTTTCTCAAACTACAAAGCTGAACTTCCTTCTTCAACATGTTCCCCTCTGACCAACACTCAGTCACATAGCTTCATCTGAGGAGAAAATATATTCCTTGGTACAAAAAAAGTAGGAACTCTTACTTTCACCATATTTCTTATACTTCTATCTCTGTCTAAAACCTCCCCTTTTCAATAAAAATGGAAGCTAGATTAAAGCTGTATTCTAGTATGGATATGATCAGAACAAAATAAAGCAAAGCGACTGATTCAAGTATTGAAGATTACTATACTGTACGATTCAATTATTATAGATAATTATTGCTTAAGTACAATATTCTTAACCTGCATTCTTAAGTGTTCTAGGTCTTTAGAAATTTGTTCATTTTTCACCATTATGTAGTATCTGTTAGCTCAGTGGATGCTAAAGTGGTTGGCTAGCCTTCTGGTTCAAGATGATGGACTGAACATTCGTATTGACTAATTGTGCTGCCATGCACCTCCCTGAAATGAAAGTGCAGATGTACAAAATGAAATAAACTTATAAAACAAAGGAAAGAAAAGAGGGCTTATCCTCAAATAAGAGATTTAAAAATATTTTAGGAAATGAAAGGTCAATTAAATAATAGAATATAGAAGTATCAGGCATGTTTGGAAAACCAACAGCATTAGTAAGACAATCTGCACAAAACCAAATCGACCCTTGTAGAATAATGGAAACTAAGAGCATAGTGCAGTGAAAATAAGTGTCAACAAATGTGTGTGTGTGTGTGTGTTTGAGTGTATATGGATAAGAGCTAGGAGAATCTTCATAAGAGAAGTGCCGGGCTGAGCTTGTGGAAAAAGCAGATATACTATTCTCCAGGTGGAAAAAGCAGATGTACTGTTCTCCAGGTGGATAGGGGCAGGGCATTTTGCACAGAGGGAGCAAGATAAACAAAACACAGAGGAAAGTACAGGAGACTACAGGTAACTGCAGAGAAATTATAGGGCTGACATGCATAGAAAGAGGTCAGCTTGCTGAGACAGATAGGGGTTAGCTCATGAGGAGCTCCAGACTTTAGAAGCCATCCTAAAGAGTTGGCATTTTATCTTGTCAGTAAGGAGAAGCAAACACTTTTGTGGAGGTGTTTAATTGAGGAAAGGACTTATATGATCAAATATTCTTCAGGTTGATTGCTATGAGTTCTGTTTGTTAGATGGATTCCAAAGGTTAAGTCCCGAAGCAGGAAAAAGAAAATGAGAGAGCTTAAACTAAGGCGGTAGTATCAGGATAGGATTGGACTTGGTGAGCCTAGTGGCAACATTTATCTAGACAGAGAATGCAGGATGAGGAGCAGATTTCAGAGGAACATAATGAGTCCCTTTTTAGTTCTTTGTGAATGTTCAGAAATGGCAGCTGGTGTTGCATAATTGCAAAATTAGGGCTTAGCTAGTTACTGGCTTCTAAGAACATAAATGCATTCCTTTTTTCCTCTGGCCTACTCTTTGAAAAATGACACCAAGGGGTGGGGCTCTAAGGGTGTTTTTCTGAGTAAGGACCTAAATGTAAGTTTCTTTACATCTTTCTTTACCTGCTCTGCCCCTTCTCAACATTTTGGATGGTTGTTTTGATTACAAAGTTAATTCATGATCATGGCAAAAGTTCAAGCAAAACAAAAATGTAGAAACTACAGAGTAAAATCCCTGAAGTAACTTCCCACAGACAGCTAACACTGACAGTTTAGTTTAGTCTTCTAGATCTTTTTAGTGTATATTTTTTTATTTGATCATGCATTATATTTTGTCAACTCTTGCTATCATACTGTTTTTTATTTTATTTCTTTCATCTTTAATTAGAAATATTTCAGTTATACAGAAAAGTAAATAAAACAGAGTAACATCTATATACTCTGAACTTAGATTTAAGAGAAATCAACACATTTCCAAATCTTTTCTGTAAGTAAAATTTCAATATAGCCAAACCACCCAACTGTAATCACTTCTCCCTTGCTCCCTCTCTCTCTCACTCTCACTCTTATTATTATTTACATTAAATGTTTAAACTGATGGTATCATACTGTATGTATGCTTTTACAATTTGCTTGCTTTATTTTTTTAAAAATTTATTGGAGTATAGTTGATTTACAATGTTGTGTTAGTTTCTGGTATATAGCAAAGTGAATCATATATCGAAGTGAATCATATATATATATATATATTTTTTTTTTAGATTCATTTCCCTTGTAGGGCTATTACAGAAAATTGAGTAGAGTTTCCTGTGCTATACAGCAGGTTCTTGTTAGTTATCTATTTTACATATAGTAGTGTGTATATGTCAGTCTCAAGCTCCCAAGTTATCCTTGTCCCCTGGTAACCATAAGTTTGTTTTCTGCATCTGTGACTCTACTCCTGTTTTATAAATAAGTTTATTTGTACCCCCGTGTCAGTTTCCACATACAAGCACTATCCAATGATGTTTATCTTTCTATGTCTGACTTACTTCACTCAGTATGATCCATCAAGTTGCTCCAATATTCTTTCTTTCAATGCAACATTACATTTTTTGAGATTTAGCATGTAGATTCATTTTACTGTTTAAAATCTACTCTACGATACAGAATTTTACTTTTCTGATAATACAGTGAGAATAGCACTATATTATCAACAATACTGTAAAGTGTATCCTTGAACACCTCTGCTTGTATGAATATGAAACTTTCACAGAAGTGAGACTATGGGAGGTACCCATACTCAGAGAGCGACAGATGACTTTCCAAAGGGGCAATACCAGTTTATATTACCACCAGCCATTGGTGCTTTCCTGATTTCTCTCATTCCTTGCCAATGCTTGCTTTTTTTTAGATTTAAAATTTTTGTCAATCATGTTGAGTGTAAAATGGTATCTGTGGTGGTAGTTAATTTTATGTGTCAACTTGTCTGGGGATACCCAGATATTTGTTTAAACATCGTCTGTGTCTGTGAAGGTGTTTCTGGATGAGATTAACATTTGAACTGGTAAAGTGAGTAAGTTGCCTCCGCCAGTGGGGCTAGGTCCCATCCAACTCACTGAAAGCCTGAATAGAACAGAGAAGAATAAGGAAAAATTCTCTCTTCCTGCCAGTCTTTGAGTGGGGACTGGGATCTTCTCTTGCCTTCACAATAGGACCTGGACTAAAAGTTTTACCATTGACTGTCTTGATTCTCAGGCCTTCTGACTTAGTCTGAAACCATTCATGGGTTTCTTCTGGGTCTCTGGCTTGCTGGCTATAGAGCTTGGGACTTTTTGGCCTCTGTGATTCATAAGCCAACTCTTTATATCTGTATCTGTATCTATCTATCTACCATATCCTATCCGTTCTATTTCTCTAGAGAACCCAGACTAATACAGTATCTCATCGTTGTTTAAATAGGCATTTCCCTTGATAACTAATAAGGTTGAATATTTTTTTCCCACATGTTTATGAGCCATTTGGGTTTTCTCTCTGATGAATTTTCTATTCATATACTTTGCCCACTTTATATGTGTCTAGTCACAGCCCATTCAGCTGTTCTCTCCCTCAGATACTTAACTTTAGGGACATCCTTTCCAACTTCACTCCCTGTGATGGTGTGTTAGTTGCCAAGTTGTGTCTGACTCTGTCACCCCCTACACCCACCACTTTAAATTTCTTATCTGTTTAAATATAAGTTGAAGGAAAGGAAGGCTAATTCAGAATAAAGAAGGGTGATGTGGGCTGATGAGCAGTGTGTCCTTCTGTAAATAAGGGGTTTAGAATAAGAGAAGGTAGAATGAATGTGCAGCCTCAAAATCCGCCACTGATGAACGCTGTCAGAGAACATGGTGACATTGACATGCTGTGCTAGCACTTCCTACCCACCACAGTGATTTAGTGTTGTGTGTGGATCTTGGAAGAGAACATAACCTCCCTTTAAGCTGTTAAGGAAGCAGGTAATAGTTTCCTAAAGTGGCTGGTCTTGTTCTTCTTTGTATGGTTTATAATGATCCTAAATCACTCTGAGGAAAAAAAAACCTCATTCACTTCATACTCTTTAATTAAGATGTCTGTTTTGGCACCATTTTAGTGGTATTTAGGTCAAATGCCTACTTTTCAGAATGTCTCCCTTCCTCTGTTTTTTTTTTCCTCCAGTTTTCACTATTTCATTAGGCTATAACCATGCTCTGTGTTCTGCATGGGTGTTCCTTGGAAACAAAGAATTTTTGAGATGGCAGGATTGGGACTAGTAAAAGAGAACAGGAAGGTCCTTGACCAGAGTCTCCTCCGGAACAGATGGTTAAGGAACACAGATAGGGGAGTGTGCTCAGTGACCTTCGCTTAATGGGGTGTCCAGGCCACTGGGTGCTCCAGTGTGGGTGGCCATCCTAACTGACCCCGTGGTTCTAGAATTGCTATAATGATATCAGGGATGCAAAACAAAGATCGAAGTATGCTGCAGAGACTGCTCCCACTACAGAGGCCGTATACTTCTCCAGTTGAAAATTTTCCTTTGCCATAGTCCTAGTCAAACCAGATTGAATTGAGGATCCAATTTCAAAAAATGTTTCCTTTTATAAAAGGCATTTCTTTTCACTCTTCTCTCCAATAATAAATATGGAATCAGTTTTGAAACTTGACTGGAAACCTTACCTGTCCACAGGGAGGTTGTAAAAGGTTACTGGTAACCAGAGGAAGCCCAGACTGATATAAGGTGCCGTGCTGTTCAAGGTGCTCAGTGGCGCAGTCATGGCCGACTCTTTGCAATTGGACTGTAGCATGCCAGGCTCCTCTATCCATGGAATTTTCCAGGCAAGAATACTTGAGTGGGTTGCCATTTCCTTCTCCAGGTGATTCGAGGTGGATATTGGTTATTTCCTTGTCACTTTCTGTACCTATCCTTGCTCTGGGGTTATGAGGGTTATGATGCATACCAAAGGCAAAACTTAGTAAATCAACTCCTCTGAGAAGTATTCTCTTCTCATTTTTCCTACAGTCCCCATATACTCTCACATCTTCCTGTGTGTTAATCAGGGTTTTCCAGAGAAACAGAAATAATAGGATGTGTAGAAATATATGTAAGAGGATTTATTATAAAAATTGGCTCACACAATTAAGGAGGCCAAAAAGTCCCACAGTTGCCTGCAAAGTTTAGAGTCAGGAAAGCCATGGTGTAATTCATTCAGAGTCTGAAGGCCTGAGAACCAGGGGAGCCAACCTGGGAGGGCAGGAGAAGATGGATGTCACAGTTCAAACAAAGAGATCAGTTTCACCCTTTCATTCTTTTTTTTATTCTATTGAGGCTGTCAACAGGTCGGATGATGCCCACCTGTATTGGTAAAGGCAGTCTTCTTTACTTAGTCAACTGACTGAAATACTGACCTGGAAACACCCTTACAGAACACCAAGAAATAATATCTTACCAGCTATTTTGGCATCCTTGGCAGTCCATTCAGGTTGACATAGAAAATGAGCCATCACACTGTATTTGCCCCCATTGTTAGAATTACTTATGCATTATAACTGTTCACTTATCTGTCTCCATCATAGAGCTTAGACTCCAGACTCCTCGAAAGGTAGGGCTGGTGCTGTCTGTTTGATCTCCCAGACCATGCCCCCTAATACCTGGGGGACAATTTTACTGGCTAGAATTGTGTGTGGGGAGAGGATTCAGCTGCCAACTGTCATGAAGCTTCTATACTTCTTTTGGCCAGGCTTTTCCTCCCACCCCGCATCCTGACCTCCCTTTTACAGCCGTCTTTCTGCTTAAAAGGAGATAAATAATACTACACTTGTACAGTGGGTTTACATGTATTGTGTCATTCATATTATTATTCCACAATAGTAGATGAAGTTTAAAAACTAAATACCATGTTCTTATATTTGCAAATGTCTGGAACAAGAATTGGGAACAATGACAATTGTTGCTTGTTATTTTGAGCTTCCCAGAAGGTAATAACTATGGGGATTTTGTGGACATCTGAGAGAAGTGTATCACAGATGGTTTGCCTTTTATTGGCCCATTTTGCCCAGAAGGCAACACTAACTGAAACAAAGGAGCCTTATACCAGAAGGGTACAGGGTCACAGCCTTCAGGGTGGCCCTGGCTCCTCGCTCTGGTCTCTCTCTCTCTCTCTTTCTCTCTCTCTGGTCTGTTCTATACTGCTCATCTTGTTACTTCATAATCTGGGACTTGGGACATTTTTCTTCTCTGGACTGGAAATGACAGAGCTGTCAAGCATTAGTTTCTGGTTGGGATCTCTGAGTCAGGTAAGAGAGCTGGAGTGATTAAAACTGGGCTCATATCCTCCCAACAGCCAAACAAGCATTTGGAAGTACAAGAAGAACTCATTAGGGGAAGACACCCAGGAGGATGTTTTCTGTGCTAAAGTCAGTGAAAAGCAGGTTTCCTTTGTGCCTAAAGAGACGGTGGCACTGAGCAGGAGCCCTGTGGCAGAATCTCCATTAAGATGTCAAAGTAAGCTGTATGAAATTGCTTCTAGAAAGCATCTCAGATGAAAAAGTCCAGCATCATAGAACAAGAACTGTGGTCATGGTGAGCTCTGACAACTATAATATAGTTGGCCAAGAGGGGAAAAATACACTTGAACTCTGAAGAGGCCCATGATATCTTGGATAATCTCATCCAAATGTGTCATAGTCTTTTCTTTCTCTCTTCCCTCTCCCTTTTCTCCTCCTGCTCCTCTTTTCCTTTCCCTTTCCTTTTCCTTTTTGACCTCTTTCTCTAAACCTTCTTCCTTCTGTTCTTTCCCTTCCCTCCTCTATCTTTGCTAATCATTCCTTCCTCTTCTTAATGCTCAGTGCTGCTTTGCATCAACAAACATGTACCAAACTGGTGCTTGTGCCAATTACCATGCTAAGAGCTGGGGTATCAGGGTGAATCAGTTCCACTTCCTGCCCAGCACCACGGAATAATTTGATGGGTTCTCCTCAGCCCCTTTCTGCATCCCCAACTTCTATTTCCTGGAACACGTTCCACTCACCAGCCTTGGCATTCTTACTTAATACATAATATGGGCAACTGGGATTTTTCTCAATCTTACCAAAATTATCTTCAGAAAAACTTATTTTTTATTGATGTATAGCATATATTATAAGGGTAAATGTGCTTACTGTACAACTTGTTTCTAGTCAAGTCCCTGGGGTACGGCCTCCAACTGTTCCTTTTCCAGTAACATCTCTGTCCATTTCTCTCCTCTTAGAAATTCTGGAGCTGCCATTATTCCTGCCCTCAGGTAGTTTGCCACCTCGGGAAGCAAAATTTAGATTAATTGCTTTAAAATTTTTTGATCAATCTGATAATTGATAAGACTAGCTGATACAACTAGTTTATGATTTAGAAATGCTCAATTTAGCAGACTGTTGTGCTTGGGCCCCAGGAAAGGGTGAAGCAGAGGAACAAGAAGCCAATTCTCAGGGCACTCACTAGGATTGCATAACAGAGAGAAGCATCAATTAACATAGGTTCTCGCCAGAACACCCATAGTGCTTCCATTTCCAACCAGAGCAGAAACAGTTCATTCCGTAAATAAAAAATAGCTTAGTTTCTGTTGCAGCCTGATTGAGATCAGCCAACTTTTAGGCAAGGAGCATGACTCTTCCTTGCTAAAGCTGTTGGCAAACTCTTTTCAGCTTTATGCAAGAGATTAGGTTAACTCTTGCAAAACTGGTTCACCAGGAACAATGACTAAGTGGATTTTTTTAGTATCTGGCGTATTATGTCTGAGTGGCTATAAATATATTTACAAGCTGGAGTTTCAAGGGAGGGGAGTATTAGCTTGCTGGAAAACAAGCCAAATGCATTATGGACCTACACCCAGCCAGCAGGCTGTTTTCATCTTCACTTCTTGTACTTTTATTTTCTTTCTCAAGAACTTTATGTCATTTTTTTCTTTAACACTATGGATTTCTCTCTCCCCAGTTCTTATTGTGAATGTGCGTATCTGTTGTATGTGTGTGTATCTCTCTACGAGGGGGTGGAGAATCCTGTGCAGGTGTGTTCATGTTATTAAATGTATATCTGCTTATTAATCTCTCCAGTGACGAAAGGCAATTGACAAACAGGTGATGTTCTTATCCCTCCCTTTTTGCAGGTGGTGACTCTGAAAGCCAAGAGAAGTTTTCTTTCAAACAAGAAGTGTTTTGGAGTCTGAACAACTTTGCATTTAGACAGTGCAGCTTTCAGTTCCAGATCTTGGCTGTGGGGCAAGCAGAGGGTGTGGCAGACTTTGCCACAGGGTAGTGTTTCCTGCTTGTGCTCCCAGGAGATTGAAATAAGGATTTCCAATGAGGGAACTTTCTTGAAGTATAAAATATACTCATGTGCTCTGGGTATAGTCAAGAATGAGTTAATAGTACATGTCATTTTTCATATTTATCATTGAAACCACATCACCTGCAGTCTTTTTCTAAGCCTACCATTCTGAGAAACACTTTAGCGGTGCCCCAGGGCATACGAAAGGAACGGAATGAGCAAGGCATCGCAGAATAGAAAACTAACCCATCATAGTTCCTATTGGTCGGTAGATAGTTTTCCACTTTTCAGCACTGGAATTGATCTGAGGAGAGTAGACCGAATTGGGGACTCCCGTTTGAGGATGCAGGGCTTCTGGAATTTTCCCCTTTCCTTTATACTTTGCTCTACCATGTTCACTTTGAAAAATCAACATATTCCATTTGACTACATGCAGAGTACATCATGAGAAACGCCGGGCTGGAATAAGCGCAAGCTGGAATCAAGATGGCCGGGAGAAATATCAATAACCTCAGATATGCAGATGACACCACCCTTATGGCAGAAAGTGAAGAGGAACTAAAAAGCCTCTTGATGAAAGTGAAAATGGAGAGTGAAAAAGTTGGCTTAAAGCTCAACATTTACAAAACTAAGATCATGGCATCTGGTCCCATCACTTCACAGCAAATGGATGGGGAAACAGTGGGAACAGCAGCTGACTTTATTTTTCTGGGCTCCAAAATCACTGCAGATTGTGATTGCAGCCATGAAATTAAAAGACGCTTACTCCTTGGAAGGAAAGTCATGACCAACCTAGATAGCATATTCAAAAGCAGAGACATTACTTTGCCAACAAAGGTCCGTCTAGTCAAGGCTATGGTTTTCCCAGTGGTCATGTATGGATGTGAGAGTTGGACTGTGAAGAAAGCTGAGCACCGAAGAATTGATGCTTTTGAACTGTGGTGTTGGAGAAGACTCTTGAGAGTCCCTTGGACTGCAAGGAGATCCAACCAGTCCATTCTAAAGGAGATTGGTCCTGGGTGTTCTTTGGAAGGAATGATGCTAAAGCTGAAACTCCAGTACTTTGGCCACCTAATGCGAAGAGTAGACTCATTGGAAAAGACTCTGATGCTGGGAGGGATTGGGGGCAGGAGGAGAAGGGGACGACAGAGGATGAGATGGTTGGATGGCATCACTAACTCGATGGACGTGAGTTTGAGTGAACTCCGGAAGTTGGTGATGGACAGGGAGGCCTGACGTGCTGCAATTCATGGGGTCGAAGAGTCGGACACAACTGAGTGACTGAACTGAACAGAACCAAACCTTTCTCCAGAGTGAGGGGTTTTAACCACCTATATATTTAGGTGTTATATATCATCTGTTACTTTGTCTTTTTTTAAGTTCAAGGCAAATTCTGGTAACCTTGGCACATACTTAAACTGATTCTTTTACCACTCCTTTCTTCTCTGCAAGCTGCTTTCTCTGGTTTCTTCTAACTCAATCCTGCTGCTAAGTCGCTTCAGTCATGTCCAACTCCATGTGACCCCATAGATGGCAGCCCACCAGGCTCCCCTGTCCCTGGGGTTCATTGCTGCCCTTAAGTTGACAACCTTGTCTTCCCAGTCCCCTGTGTCATCTGCTTGGTCTCTGCTGTCCAGTTCTCTGCCTTGGAAATCTCAGACTCACATTTCTATGTGTACGTGGTCTCCATTCTGACTGGCCTCAGAATCCCCCAGCATCCATGCCAGTTCTCCTGATATCCACCCAGTCTTTGACTCAAGGATGAGGCCCAGAATTGTCCACATCTAAATGATACCCCAGTGGATTCTGATGCTCACCTTGGATTGAGAAACACTGCTCTAGGTTCTGGGCACATAGTCCCCTATCTTTTTCCTGGAGCTACTCCTGGATCCTGATTCCATTTCCCCTTCCTCTGTCCTCAGAAGGAATAACAATGGAAATATTTGTAAAGTTTCTACTAGGTCTGAGGTGCTTGAAATATGTTGCTTCATTTAATTCTCACAATACTCTTCCAGAGTATATATCATCATCTTTAAGGATGAGGAAACTAAGATTCAGAAGGTCTGGGTAATTTTCCCAAAGTGCACAATTAGGAAATAACAGAGCGGTAGTTCAGACCATCATGTGTCAGCATCTACAGCCTTACTACTTAAAATGTGTCATTCCTGGACCAGCAGAATCAGTGTACTTTGGGATCTTGCTAGAAATTCAAATACCTGGGTGTCATCTCAGGCCTACTAAAACAGTTTCTTTGGGTGTGGGGTCTAGAAATCTGTATTTTATCAAGCCCCTCAAGTGATTTTGATGTACCGTAAGAAGCACCAACCAAGAGTTCCATTTATTTCCCCACTATATTGTCTGATGTATTTCCCTTCATTTCTTGCCTCGAAAGAATTGCCTTATTTCTTTCCCGGTAACATCACTATCTGCTCACTGTGCAGTCTTACTCATTTCTTTCTCAATCAGCAGTTTTATTACATACACCCTTCTCATATCCTTTATATTCATAGTATCTGACTGAACAAGCACAGGGCTCCAGCCCGGCTTCAGGTTTTGCCCTGTTTTGACTCAGTCTAAATATCTTCCCTTGCACAGTTTAAGGCCTTGAAGGCACTGACTTCCAACTCTCTTTTCTAAACTTGAAGGTGCTCATGTACCTATGGGCACAGACTACGCATGAAGACTTCAGTTTGATCATACCAACTAGTTGCCTCAATAATGTCTGTACACTACAACTGGAAATATCTACTCATGGTAGTCTACTTCAAGTTCGGATTTCCAGACAGAGAAATGCAAACATCCAGTGGCCTTGGAGGGAAAGTTTCATTTAACATTGAACTGTGTCTCTTCCAAGTGAAGCAAGGGTGGGAAGATTTTTGAATATGGATCTGCTGGTAACATGGCACCTCCTCAGAACTATAATCTCATTCAGGGGTGGATTATATCTAAATCAAACCAGAAATGCTCCCATGATGCTCTTCCCTTAGTCAGAAGTTTCCAAGTGGCAAACAACTCTTGGTATCTCTGCCTCTGTCTACACGTGCAGAAAGTTCAGGCTGCTTTGCAAAAGTCTGATTGCTCTAGAAAACATTTTGATCCTAACTTCAAAAGAATTTTTATGCTATTTGGACTATTTTTGAAAAATGAATTTATTCCCATATCTTTAGCCTCACAAATAGTCAATGCTGCTGTTGTTGCTAAGTCGCTTCAGTCGTGTCCGACTCTGTGCGACCCCATAGACAGCAGCCCATCAGGCTCCCCGGTCTCTGGGATTCTCCAGGCAAGAACACTGGAGTGGGTTGCCATTTCCTTCTCCGATGCATGAAAGTGAAAAGTGAAAGTGAAGTTGCTCAGTCATGTCCAACTCTTAGCAACCCCATGGACTGCAGCCTACCAGGCTCCTCCGTCCATGGGATTTTCCAGGCAAGAGTACTGGAGTAGGGTGCCGTTGCCTTCTCTGACAAATAGTCAATAATGATTGGCAAAAGATTAGCTTTTTGGAGTTCAAATTATATAAAGTTTCTTTGGGTGGTTGATGCATCATTGTTATTTATTTATTTATATTGAAGTATAGTTGATTATAAATGAATTCATATTAGTTTCATGTGTACAATAGTGATTCAATATTTTTATAGCTTAGACTCCATTTAAAGCCATTATAAAACAATGTCTCTATTTTCTTGTGCTATATAATGACTTCACTTTCACTTTTCACTTTTCACTTTCACACATTGGAGAAGGGAATGGCAACCCACTCCAGTGTTCTTGCCTGGAGAATCCCAGGGACGGGGGAGCCTGGTGGGCTGCTGTCTATGCGGTCGCACAGAGTCAGACACGACTGAAGCGACTTAGCAGCAGCAGCAGCAGCAGCATACAATATATCCTTGCTGCTTGGATATAGTGATTTGTATATCTTAATCTCACACTTCTATACATCCCCTCTTCCTACTGCTAACTGCTAGTTTGTTCTCTGTATCTCTAATGCATCATTGTTAGGTAGAATAAGACAAAATCGAAAGTTGACAAGGAAAACTTAGTTTAGGGGTCTTTAGTTATTTTTCTTCAGTTACATTTAGCTTCCCAGATTGCTTCTTCAATGCTACCTTTCATAAGAATGTGTGTGTGTGTGTTAGTTGCTTAGTCGTGTCCGACTCTTTGCAACCTCATAGACTATAGCCGACCAGGCCCTCCGTCTATGGGATTCTCCAGGCAAGAACAGTGGAGTGGGTTGCCATTTCCTTCTCCAAAATGAACTATAGAAAGAAAGAAAGTGAAGTCGCTCAGTTGTGTCCGACTCGTTGCGACCCCACGGACTGTAGCCTACCCACCAGGCTTCTCCATCCATGGAATTTTCCAGGCAAGAGTACTAGAGTGGGAGAATATTCCATGTGTAAATATTAGGTTATGTCCCCGGCCATTTGTAATGGTCATGTTTTTCTGTTCAATGGCTTGTTTATGGAATTGTATCCTAACTGGAATTGCAGTTGATACTTCAAGATGCAGTGGATACATTTATATCTTTCTTCTTTATTTCTAAATGTTTGTCACTGGGTTAGGGCTTCTAGCCATGAGTACTCTTGAGTCAGCTTAATTATTAAAAGAAGAATTATAGTTTTGCCATATAGTGACCTCGCCAGAAGCATCAATTCAGCTTGGTTTCAAATTCTGTTCACATTTAAATGTGTTTTTTGATATATTTTGTTTAGCAGTTTGTTCACCTTCTCACTGCCACTCTTTTTCCTGAGCATAGAACTCTATACCTAAACTCAATAATAAGAAGTTACACAAAACTCTGGTTATTTTTATTAATAAACTATTTTGGGGGTAAGCATTCCACACCTCACATTCTTATGTTCCATAGAACTGTAAATAAGTCTGTATTTTTTTCCCTTGGGTTAAGAGACAATTTTGGAGATAACTGGCAGAAAACAAAATTAGTCAAACAGCTCTATCAATTTTCATGTTGAATCATTTTCGAGAGAATGATGGCATCTTGTACTTAACAATAAACATGCAAAGATTTGTAAAAGTTGGCAAACTGCAAGAAAAACACATTTATAAAATTGTGCTATGAGTTAATGTTCTGACTATACAGCTTATTTTTTTCTTTTCTAAATGTTTAAAATGAAATTTAAAGCACAATTGATCTTGGCTTGTGTAGGCAGTCTGTATAATAACTGGGGATTTAGTTAATATCCAAAAGCTGATCTACTTCTGACAGTGAGACCCAAATAGCCCCTTTGGAAGTTTCCACAGAGGTTGATTAATCTTTTAAGTCTCTCTCTCTTCTTGTTGGCCTCTGCCTTCTTTAGTTGTGTGCTAATTTGCTACATTGAATCCTGATTGTATAGAATTGCTACCTTGATGTAGGGGCGGGGGAAGAAAACTTAATCAAACCCTTGATTTTGAAAATCTTGAATTCTTCTTACTAGATTTTTTGAAGGGAAATCATTTAAATTTATTTCTGTTTTAACAGTAAAAGACTCTGATGATGGGAAGTATTGAAGGCGGGAGGAAAACGGAGCAGCAGAGGATGAGATGGTTAGAAAGCATCACCGATTCAATGGCCACGAGTCTGAGCAAACTCCGGGAGATAGTGAAGGACAGGGAAGCCTGGTGAGCTGGAGTCAATGGGGTCACAAAGAGTTGGACACAACTTAGCAACTGAACAACAACAAAATGGCTACTGATTAAATGTAGATTTGTTCAGTATGCTTTTTCAATGTTTTACGTCTTAAACCTCAGACTAAACCTCAGAAATATTGAGTCAATGATCTCTAATTCCCTGTTCAAAATTTCCACAAAGCAGAAGCCTAAATGTCTCCTTTGTTATGACAAACAAAACCAATAACAACACCAAAATTTTTAAACTTCTAGGATTTTGTGTTAGGTGTTACATGAGTTTTACTTATTAGATATGTGCTAATAATCTTTGTTATTAAAGAGCAGATAAATTAACTTCACTACTTTGACCTCTTTGGCTCTGCCTCTTGCCACATGACTTTTCATTAGCAGTCTAAGAACAAATTATGCATCAGAATTTCAAATAAGAGTCCTTGTTTGCCTATTTAATATCCCCTCTGAGAAATATTATATGAGACCTTTTGTTTCAGAACTAAGTGCTAGGAAAATTTTGCTTTCCTCAATTAACGGCATTTTTTTTTCCTTCTGGATAATGAGATCCATGTAAGTGAACATATTTTCCTTTGTTCTTTGGCTGCCAGGAAGCTCAGAACCAAACTTGTAGCCCAACTTCTATGGCTGTGTAAGGTTCTATGGCCCACCTAGCTGGGCTCTTGATATTGATCTTCAGTCTTGACTTTTGTTGACAAAATACGGTATTATAAAAAATTGTAAAAGTTCTACAAGCTATCTGAAGTTATGATAGATTAAAGTAGGCTATCAATAAACCCATTAATTAGTTATTTTAAAAATAATGCAGTTATTTCAAGGAGAGGGATTTGTGAATGATCTTTAGGTTCGTAGTCCAGAATGAATCCCATATCATTTCAGTATACATTTCACATGCATTTACCATGTGCCAGACAGATGTGATCCTGGCAGGGTAGTTTCTGAGCATTAGTAGAGTTACGTTTCTCAAGGATCTTTAGAGACTCTAGAAGGAGAGACAAATACAAATTAAGTAAGGCTAAATGAGATAGGTATTGAATAGCAATAAAGTTTTGATATGAGAGTACAGGGAAAGGGACAGTTTATTCTCCAACAGCTTAAAGGCAAAAAACAGGTCATTTCAATTCAAGGAGGTATGAATAAAGCATAATGTCACTAAATTGCAATGAGTAATGACAAAATGATGTTGCTACAGAATATTATTAATAGCAACAGATTATCATTAATACTGCTTCTTGAGGAAGATAGGTTTATATAGAGGTGGGTAGAATTTTTTAAAGGGGACTTCTGGGAATTTCACTACACTAGTCTTTATCATATGCAGTTCATTTGAAAAATTGTATTTCTCCTAACAGACTCACAGACTTAAGAGAACAAACTTATGGTTACCAGGGAAAGGGTGAGGGGCGAAGGGATAGTTAGGGAGTTGGGATGGACACATACATACTGCTATTTTAAAATAGATAACCAACAAGGACCTACTATATAGCACAGGGAACTCTCCTCAATATTATGTAACAACCTAAATGGGGAAAGAATTTGAAAAAGAATAGATACACACACACACACACACATATATATGTATATATATATTTCTGAGTCACTTTCTTCTATACCTGAAGCTAACATGACATTATAAATCAACTATACTCCAATATAAAATAAAAAGTGAAAAAAAAGGAGTAATACACATTGTATTTCTCTTTTTTCTGGATAGAAGAGTATCTCTAATGCCTATCAATCATAATTGGGGTTATTTCTGAGTTGACAGTAACAATAAAGAGAGGAAGCAACTGAGGAAAGGAGAAGACAGTACAAGAAGAAAAGGGAAGGGAAAAATGATGACAGGGATTAACTGTATTTTCCTGAAGTGGAGACAGCACATGAGAATAAAGGGTATGTGAAAGTTTTCAAGATAAAGAGTTTCTCAGGATTAGAGCTGACCAAGATAGAGAATGCTGAAGAGACTATGGAATATGGAAATTTCTTGGGAAGGATGGCAGTGAAAAATTATTGGACCAGATTGTTCTCCTGTTAGGGTCGAACATGGTGGCAATTTGACAAAGAACACAGTTTGATACAATTAATCCATCAAGCTTAGGATGTATGTTGTGTAGGGATGAGGCAGTGGGTTGGGGCACAGGTGGGCAGATAGGAGAAATCACATATCCTTTCCCATATATTAATGCTGGATTCCGCTGACCATGTCACCTCCTGAACTGGTTGATAACTAACTTATAACAAGAGTTGCTTGAGCAGAACCAGAGGGAAATTCCATAAGCAGCAATTGCAGTGATTCCTACTGGCTGGGTGTTTTCAGAAACAATTTACACAAGGGCTGATCTTGACATGCACTAATATATACAGTTTAGCTGATGTTTTACATGGAAACTGTAATAAACCATTCTAACTGGTGCTTAATTTACATAGATTAGAGAGTTCCACAGGCCTGCACATTAATGCTTGGGGATTTGGGGGTCTTTTAATGGAGATGCCAGCTTGATTCAGATAAATATCCAATTTTAGGGAATCCAGGTAAAGTTTGCTTGATACAAACCAGACCATCTTATTTTATTTTAATTTACTTTTTACCTACCAAGTTATTTATTTGGTCAATTATTGTAATATTAAAAGCTTGGAGACAAATGTCCATCAACAAGGAACTGATTATCTGAAGTGTCTACCCATGAAATTAAATGTATGCCTTTAAAACAATGAGGCATGTAACGATAGCACACCATCTAAGATGCGTATTTAAATTAAAAGGGAATATGCAGAACAATGAGTGAAGTATGCTAACATATGTGTTTAAAAAGAGACGGCATCCCGTATATACATATCACCTGTATATGCCTGGTGTTCCTCTGGAAGACAACTAATTACAGAAACTGAAGTCAGTGGCTGGCCTGGAAGGGAATATTAGGGGCCAAGAGTAGGAAAGAGACTTAACTTTTTTCACTGTTTCTTTTCAAACTAGTCAGTCTTAACTTGAATTTCTTTTACTTACTCTTGTCTAGGGGGCTTAAATTAGCTTTCCATCTCTTTCCAAGATTCAGGACAAAGAGAATCACTGTGTCAATATCAGGCTGTAGAACTTTGATTTTCTAGTCCCATTCTATGTATATCTGGATGTGTCCCCCACAGCCTGGATCAGAGCATCCCTGGGTTAGTGTGATTTTTGTAAAAGGTTCTTCCTCAGCCAGATGGATGAGAAAGATTTCGTCCTTCTGCATGGAGATAGCATAGTGAGCAGAGTTGGATGGATCTCATCCATGGCTTATCTCTGAGGTTAAGGTTGTGAAGTCTGCACACTGCACAACCCTTTGTGGTGGACCTGCTCTCAGTCTTCCAGGTGACAGGGTCCAAGGAAGTGATTGGAAGTTGATGTGATGAATGGCATGAGTGCTATAGAAGAGAATCTGTGAAGGGCTTAAAACAGTGAAGAGGAAGCCGCTCTGATGGTGGTAGTTGCATCAGGTGGAGCTGTCTAGGTCAGAGTTTCTCAACCGGGGCCCTCTAAGGGACCTCTAGTGAACTTTGGAGACGTTTTTGCTTGTCTCAACTGGGGATGGTGGGGCT
>NW_011494784.1:51661-65028 GCF_000754665.1 Bison bison bison
GGGGCTACTGGCATCACCATTGGACGAAGGCCAGGAATGTTGCTGAATATCCTTCCGTGCATAGAATAGTGTGCCCCAACATAGAACTATCTAGCCCAAAATATTAATAGTGCTGACATTGAGAAACGTGGTCATATGCTGTGGTAGCAAACAATTTTTAAAAATCTCAGTAGCTTAACTCAACAAATAATGATATCTCCCTTGTGCTGGGTTAGCAGTGCAGCCCTGCTCATTGTCATCATCAGCTTTCAGCCTGGTTGGTCATGGAGCCCTGCTCTTTGTCATTCCACTGAGGAGTCTGGCTAATGGTGTCTGTGTGGACTTCCACCATCACTGTGACAGGAGAAGGGAATTTGGCGGATGGCACAGGAGATTTTAAACTTCTGCCCAGAATTGGCACAGATAATTTCCTTTGGCTGTAATCTATCATATGACCAAACCTAAATTCACAGCAGGTGGGAAGTGCATTTTTGTCTTGTACCCAGAAGGAGGAGAGAGTGGGACTTGCTTTGGACTGCCCACGTGACTGCGGTACTGACGGTAGTGCTGGCTGTGGCCACGGTGCAGGGATTTAAGGAAGTCTTCTGCTGCATAACAAACCACCCCAAACTCAGGGGCTGAAGATAACAGCAGTCATTTAATTAGCTCATGAAGCTGAAATTTGGCTAGGTCTGGGAGGGAACAGCTCATCTCTACACCATGTGGCGTCAGTTGGGACAGCTCGAAAACTGGGAGCTGGAATCATCTGAAAGCTTGGTGGCTCATATGTCTGGCAGTGGATGCCGGCTCTAGGCTGAGGCCTCAGCTGTGACTGTCAGCTGGACCACCTACACTTGGCCTCTACATGTGGCTGTTTGGCTTCCTCAAACCATGGTGGCTGAGTTCCAAGGAAGAAAGTAAATGCTGCCAGTTTCTTAAAGCCTGTGTCTGGAAACTGGCACAGCATCACTTCTACCGTATTCTCTTTATTGAGAAGTTACAGAGCCCAAATTTAAGGGGGAGAACATATATCCCATGTTTCAATAGGAGGAAGGCCAAAGAATCTGGGGGGCTATGTTTTAAAAAACTTTCTCAGGTAAGTGACACAGTAGAAGAAATGGCAAGATTTCTTTAGGTGGAGTTTGGGGAATGAACATGCTGGACAAAAGCACATCAAATCTGAATTAATTCTCAGTGTTCTAGGCAGTCTTGCCTCCTAGCTACTTGCTCCTAGTGCTGACATAGCCTTATAAAAATGTTTCAATCCAATTATAAAATATATATCAAATGTACTGTTTTAATAATGTGAAGTGCAATCCGGGTTTGTTGTTGTTCAGTCACGCGGTCATGGCCGACTCTTTGTGGCCCCATGGATTGCAGCATACCAGACCTCCCTATCCTTCACCATCTCCTGGAATTTGCCCAAATTCACATTCATTGCATCGGTGATGCCATCCAGCCATCTCATCCTCTGACGCCCTCTTCTTCTGCCCTCAATCTTTCCCTGCATACCTTACTAGCATGGGAGAAGAGTACAATTGTCCAATGGTTACACCTTCAGACCTGGGGGACTCATCTTTTGGTGTCATATCTTTGTGGCCTTTTACACAGTTCATGAGGTTCTCACGGCAAGTGTACTGGGGTGGTTTGCCATTCCCTCTTCCAGTGGATCACGGTTTGTTAGAACTGTCAGCTATGACCCATCCATCTTGGGTGGCCCTGCATGGCATGGCTCATAGCTTCATTGAGTTATGCAAATCCCTTCGCCATGACAAGGTAGTGATCCATGAAGGGGCAATCTGGGTTGATTTTGATTTAATTGTCTAAAATTATACATGCTTTATTCTAATGCAAACAAATGAACTTTAAAAATCAAATTTTTTTGTTACGTGTTTGTTTTCTTTAGTAATAATAATAGTTTAGTTCATAATAATAGTTTAGTTTATCTCAATTTTGGGATTTAGCAGATTAGTGGCACTCACTCTGCTTTGGATTCATTTTGCTTTCAACTTCATGGTTCAATTTTGACTTTAAAGCAGGCTGGACTTGACCTGAAGCACTTTCTTTAGGAATCAGATGCAACAGGACTTGAGGAAAACAATAAATGGGCCATTGTTTTCCTAATTTTGAGAAGGGGATTATAACTGCTATCTATGGGTTTTCCTATCTTTCCAGAGTAAATCCTAGTAGCATTGGCTGTGGGTCATGGAACTACAGAATTATACAGCAGAGAGCATCTTTCAAGGTCATCAA
Source organism: Bison bison bison (assembly GCF_000754665.1). Taxonomy (NCBI): domain Eukaryota; kingdom Metazoa; phylum Chordata; class Mammalia; order Artiodactyla; family Bovidae; genus Bison; species Bison bison. The sequence goes on from NW_011494784.1 coordinate 53,894, forward strand.
AGTTGAGCTTCTTCATTTTGCATGTGAGAAAAGTGAGAATCAATGAAACAAGGTGACCTCCGGGAGTTACAACTCACTGTTACACAGAAAGAGCAAGTGCAGTTGGTACATGTGGAGGGGACCCACTGATGAATTACAGGGAATTGAATGTTTCCCTCTGTGTTCCACTGGGGGAGGAACAGCTTCTAAGCTTCTGCTGCGTTGGCTCCTCTTGTGACCCCATCCCAGCCCTTGGCTGCATCTACTCCACATCCCCAAGCCTGGACCATTCCATCTGCCTTCTGTTTATGCACGGACAGCTGCCTTTCCCCTCATCCTTTGTTCTTGTCCTTTCAAATACAAGGGGGAGTTGCTCTAATGATAGCATTTGAATTCAGTTCATGAAAAATTCTATAACAAGTGTACTTGACCATTTGATCTCTGGCTTCTCCCGCATATTTGCCCTTTATACCCCAAGAGCTATAAACTTCATTTCCTTGGAGCAGATTGCAATTTCAATGGAAAGGAAATAACTGTGTAGCCTTCAGGCTGAGCTCAGTTCAAATAAGAATCAAGCAAAGCTCAACCCTGGGCATTATGGATACTCAGGAACTGAATCAGGCTGTGGAAATCTCTCTGAAAATCACTCTGAAAACACAGCTTTATGTTTATGGTGTTGGAAAACTCCTGACATCGGTTCAAATTCCAGCCACACCATTTCCTGTGTGATCTGGGCAAGATGCTTAAGCTCTGTAGACTCAGTTACTCCTTATGTAATTGGGAACACTAATTAATGTGTCCAAAATGTTGTTTAGCCATTCAACAAATATTTGTTAATACATCCTGTGTGTAAACTCTTACAGGTTATGATCCAGTGAGGCTGCAGAGTCGCAATGAATTCAGCAGCAGTCCTGGTTCTCAGTCTTGGTCTTCAACATGAAGCTCTTACACAATACCAAAACCTGGGCCCATCGGCAGTGATTTGGATTTAGTTGTTTAGAGTAGATTCTTGTAGATTATAATGGATGCTAGGCTGAGAATTACCTGGAAGGAGGCTTTAATGGATGTGAAGAAGAACAATAGCAAAGCTACTACTGTAGCCCAGAGAAGAAATGATAGAACAGATTTTTGACAATAGCAGGGATTTCCCTGATAGCTCAGTTGGTAAAGAATCCACATGCAATGCTGGAGACCTGGGTTCCATCCTTGGGTTGGGAAGATCCCCTAGAGAAGGGAAAGGCTACCCACTCCAGTATTCTGGCCTGGACAATTCCATGGACTGTATAGCCACGGGGTTGCAGAGTCAGACACAACTGAACAGCTTTCACTTTCAGGGACCCTGTACCTGTAGCTATAGAGCAGTGATTCTCAGACTGTACAGGACTTCCAATCACTGGAGGGCTTGTTAAAATGCAGATATCTGGGCCCCCTTGATTCAGTAGTCCTGGGTTGGGACCCGAGGATTTGCATTTCTGACCGGTTCCCTGGAGATATTAACATTGCTGGTTTGGAGACCACATTGGAGAATCACTGATCTAGAGAAAGCTGTCAGATTTGATAGATAAAATGCACAGAATTTGGTGATAGATGGTCTGTGTACCTAAGGGTGAGGGAGACTGCAGGGATTCTCTTTGGTTTTCTGAATTTTGCCGCTGGAAGTATGGGTTGTGCCATTTATTGATATTCAGGGAACAGCCCATCAGACGAGAAAAGATCATGATTTCAGTTCAGTATTTGAGGATGTCTTTGAAACAACTAAGTGGATATATCAAGTAGGGACATTTATAGAACTTGGAAGAGAGTGATTAGAGATTTAATTTGATAATCAGTATATAAATGGTCCCTGAAACCAAGGACTTATCAATGGGACCACTCCATTTTCCAACTTTCTTTTGCTCTTATCCTTAATTCCAAAGCTCTAGCTTCTCTTTTGCTTAGCCTGTCCAAAGTGCCATAATCCTTCTAGCCTCTGTCCCTTCTTAAAAGCACTTCCGTCTGTTTGGAAGAATGCTTCCTCTCCCCCTTTAAATTTAGCTCCTTATGCATTCCATCCCTCAGGCTTGGTCATTAGCAGCCAGGAATCTTTGTTTCTTGATTTGTAGCACAAATCAAAGTTGGTGATTATGTGTTTGTGTGATTATTTTCTGAATACTCATCTCTCTTGCTAACGTCTAAGAGAACACCACTGAAGGCTTAGCTCAATTTCTAATTTCACTTAAGGAAACCCTCTGAGACAGTTGTTAAGTGTCCAGCAGGTTAGTTACAGAGATGGTAGTTGTTAAAACTGGTAATTTCTCAGGAATGAGGAGAAGCAGCTGTTGGTGTTTTTTCATTAAGGAGATTAAATTTTATAGGACTCCCGTGTGTGAGAGAATTAGCAACAGCGCCATCTGGTGGAAATAAGTGATGCAACAACTATGACCTGGCAGTCTAGGACCAGGGTTGTTAAAACAAACACTTAGAAAATTTGAATAAAACTTGTTAGAGGGAAGATGGACTTTCTTTTTGACGGAAATAGTTGGAAGAATTGGATATTGAAAAAGACATTCAGTTTCCAAAAGAGAGTGGCGTTGTAATTCAGAGGGGTTTATTCAAAGGACACATGTGAAAGGAAATAAGGAAGTCGGAGAACTCCACCCAAAGCCAGCATTACAGAGAAAACAGGAACAAGCATATCGCGGGGCTTCTCAGATGGATTTGCATGTTGGAACAGATTGCTCAGTGGGGATGTTGCTATCTAGCTGTCTTGTGGCTCCCTCGATGGCAGATGCAGGCCCAGTAACTTTCTTCTCTCTTGCTCCTCCACTCTAGGCCTTCCTCCTACGGAGGCATGGTGTTACTAAATGGTGATGTCAGGGCTACACAAATGGTCGGTGATGGTAGGCTGAACGTATGAACGTGGACTCATAATTTTTCTTTGTTTCTAAATTTTTCTCAGAATGGGGAAAATATATGGTTTTTATATTCTGTGATAGAAAATAAAAACTGTACCCACAGTTTATGAAATTGATTTCACAATATGCAGCTCTCCTCTGCTTCTAATTCAACTATTCTTCCTGTTACCAGTAGACTTACTGAAGGACTTGAAGCCAAGTGGATTGATTTTGGTCAGTCTGGATATAATGTCCCTGTGGACAGAACTTTTGTATCCAGCTACTTCACAGACCATTACCCAGCCTGCATGTCGTTTGCTCAGAAGTCTGGTGCCCTTGCTTACTCCATTCAGACACAGCATTGTTGGGGGTCATATAGTACAGAATATAATCACTGTACCAGTTGAGTGGTTTCAATTCAAATACCTTAAATTATAAGGGAATTTGTTTCTTATGTAACTGGTAAGTCTAGCAGTAAAATGGCCTTTCCACGAGTGATGCTCCAGCCAGTCAATGATTATCAAAAGCCCTATCTATTCTTCCGCTTTGCTATCTACAATGTTGGCTTCATACTGAGGCTGTCTTCCTTTGTTGTCATAAGGTTTGTACAGTCAGGATCAACTAGATTATGCTATAGTAATTTTATAGACTGAGTGTATACACTTAATCCATATGTTGAAGCCCTAATCCCCAACAGGACAGTATTAGGAGGTAGGGCCCTGGGAAGGTAACTAGAAACCAGAGTTCTGGATGAGATAGTGCCCTTATAAGAAGAGGAGCAGACATCAGAGTTTTCTCTCTCTGTCATGAGAAGACACAGTGAAAAGAGCCATCTGCAAGCCTGGAAGAGGGTTCTTACCAGACGCTGAATCTGTCAGTAACTTGATCTTGGATTTCCAAGCTCCAGAACTGTGAGAAAAGTAAATATTTGTTATTTAAATTACCCAGTCTATGGTATTTAGCTCTGGAAGCCAGAGCTGACTAATACAGAAATTGGGACCATGAGGTGGAGTACTGTGGAAGTGGCTTTGGTACTGGGTGGAAAATGGAAGAGTTTTGAAATGCATGCTAGAGAAGCCAAGATTACCATAAGAAGATTGTTAAAGGTATTCTGGTATGAGAGAACTCAGAAAGAAAAGAGGAGTTTTATAAAGAAAGCATCTATCTTTATAAAGCATTTAAATAATCATGAATAGCATGATAGAAATATGGACAGTAAAGGCCATTCTGTTAAAGTCTCAGGAATGAGAAATATGTTATTGGGCAATGGCATCCTTTGTCATAAAGTGGCGAAGAACTTGCCTGAATTTTGTTCACATTCCAGTATTTCATGGGAGGTAGGACCTGTGAGTGATAAACTGGGTGTTTAACTAGTTTTCTAAGCAAAGTGTTGATGAAGCAGTTTGTTTCTCTCTGAAGGCTTATAGTAAAACACAAGAACCAGAATTTAAAGATTTTGAAAGTTCTCAGTGTCTATCAATATATTGCAGAGAGCACAAAGGGTGTGGTGGAACATCCGTTTGAAAGGGTATTAGTGGGATGTGAACCATGGAGCTGATCAGCCACCCCAGCAGAAACTCTTCCAGTTTGAACTGAAAGGGATGGCTGTGGGACTTCTTAGATCCTATAGGCCTGGACCATAGAGGCTTGGCTGTGAAAGTGTGCTCTTCTTCAAGACAAAGGAAGAACAACCTCAAAGGTCATTTGGAGATCATCAGAGCTGCCTACCTCCTTGCTTTTCTCCCCTTCCTTTCAGGCATTCTGTTCCCTTCTCTGTAGTATTCTCTTGTGAAAATGAAAGGGATCAGATTCAGTCATTACAATAAACTACACTAAAGTCTTAGTGCTCCACATTCACCAAGCTTCATTCTATGGTCTCCATGGGAAAGGACCTTTGATAGCTGCTCACTCCATTGTTATTCTCTTCCTTTCTTTTCCTGCAGCTAGGAGCAGCATCATCACCTGTCCCTCATGGCTGTTCCCAGGATCTTCTGGTAAGGGTGGAGCTTCCATGGTGGCTCAGCAGTAAATAATCCGCCTGCAATGTGGGAGACCTGGGTTGGATACCTGGGTTGGGAAGATTCCCTGGAGGAGAAAATGGCAACCCACTCAGTATTCTTGGCTGGAGAATCCCGTGGAGAGAGGAGCCTGGCAGGCTACCGTCCTGGGTAGGGTCACAAAGAGTTGGACATAACTAAAGTTACTTAGCATGCATCCACTTGTGAGGGTGGGATTGTCTGGCACAACATAGATTTTTGAGCCACAGACCTAGAGGTTCAACCCCAGGGAGCCACTGTCCCTCTGCTGATGCTGTTGCTTCTGACCCTCCCCCAGGTCTTTCTCCTTGAGTCTGTTTGCCTTAGGACACATCAATTTTTCCTCTACTTTTCTCCAGGACACTGAGATGCTGATGACTCAAGGCCAGTGCTTGTAATTACCTCTTTTTCAAACCCTCAGAAACTTGGTGATAGTTTTTCCAGTCTCTAAAAATGGAGACTGCATGCTCAGTGACTGAGTGTCCTTGCTTTTTGGCATGTAGAAGACTAGGTAAAGAGTGATGCAGGAATTCTCAGAAATCTCTTAAGTGGAGGCACCAGGGAAGCAGATATGTACTACATTTACTTTCTCATGCAGGTGTTTATTTAATTGCTCTCCTAAAGATGGGAGATTAGTTTGTTTATTTTAGTGCAGTATAACTTAAATGCTCACCTGAAACTATTTTTAAGCAAATAAAAAAGCAAGTAGCAAAAAAAAAAAAAAAAAGCACAATTTTAAGTGTACAGTTTGAAGAGTTTTACATATGTTCACATTCATGTAACTACCACCCAGATCATATGGAGAGCATTTCTAGCCCCTCAAAAGTTCCCTATGCCCTTTCCTGAGCAGAACATGCCCCAGGGTATTTACCTTTGAAAAGAATTATATTATAAATGTTTCAAACATAAAGTATGGAGAAGAACAAAGTGTACTCCTCTACATGTCATTCTTATACTTATTACCCAGATTATACAGATTTTGCCACACAATATTTATCTATTCCCTTTCTCTTTATTCATGGGTGTTAAATATTTTTAGCACACCTCCAATATCACACCATTCTATTTTGATATACAGCTCTAAAAATGTGGATATTTTCCTACATAGTCATAACTTTATTGTACTGTATGTTAAATGATGTGGGATCATTTAACACTCAGTACATGTTACAATTTCCCTAATTGTCTTTGTATAATTTATTTGGTCAAATTGGAATTCTGTTAAGGTCCATGGTATTTCTTTTTATCCTTGTTATTGACTTGTTAAAGATACCAATGAGTTGACCTGTAGAATGTCCTGAACTGTCTGTTTCCTTTAGGTGGTGTTTAATTTGTTTCTCCACATGCTTTTCTTTTTTTAATTGGAATTCAGTTCTACAACCTTGACCCAATTCAGGTTCAGTTTTTGTTTTTTTTTTTTTAGAATATGACGTTATATGTTTCACATCACATTGCTTCAGGAGGCACATTGGATCTGACCATTTCATTTTAGTGATATAAATATTGATTCTTGAATTCAAATATTCACAGCCTGATCATTCCCTTTCCTTATCAACCTTTCATCTAATGGTTTCCACATTAGCTTTAAACATTTATTATACAAATATTTGTCAGCCCCTCCACTGAGTACTTGTACTGTACAAGACACTGGGGTTATCAAGGTGGACAAAAGGAACTACTTGCTGACAAGTATAAAGACTGTTCATATAGCCTAAGAGTATTACCCCGTCCTCTACTCCCCGGTATGGAGTTTCTTTTTTAGAGCAGTTTTTCTAGCCAAGGAAAGAGGTGAATGGAAAATACAAGGAGAGCCCAGAGCTTCCCTAATGGCTAAATAAGCCCATTACCTTTTCTTCTTTTACTTCTTCCTCATTTCATTTCTTTCTCTTCTCTCTTCCACTTTTCAATTATTTTGCTTTCATGTGCCGGGTACACTGAAGTTTGGTACTGGAGGTATGGTTCACTAACTGATTCTTCTTTGTATGCCATGGTGATTCATGAGGGAGCTTGCTAGACAGAAGATCATACAACAACCTAATTGTGTGAACGGAGAAGGCAATGGCATCCCACTCCAGTACTCTTGCCTGGAAAATCCCATGGGCGGAGGAGCCTGTTAGGCTGCAGTCCATGGAGTCACTGAGGGTCAGATACGACTGAGCGACTTCACTTTCACTTTTCACTTTCATGCATTGGAGAAGGAAATGGCAACCCACTCCAGTGTTCTTGCCTGGAGAATCCCAGGGACGGGGGAGCCTGGTGGGCTGCCGTCTATGGAGTCGCACAGAGTCGGACACGACTGAAGCGACTTAGCAGCAGCAATTGTGTGAAAGAGAAAAGTGAGACACAAACCTTGTTACTCTTCCAAGCTTACACAATAAGTGACCCTAATAATAAAGGCTGTCTTTATTGAAAGTAGTAGTGCACCTTCTCACAAGCAGCAAGGACTCTACCAAGACGAAAGACAGTCACAGGCACATGGTGTAAATGTACAGCAAAGCACACCTGATAAGGAGCTGTGTGCACTGCCCGCTCTGGAAACTCAGCATACTGTGTGTTGATCACAGTAGCTTAGGGCAGCTTAAAGTAGTTGAGTTGTATTATCATTAGGTCCTTTTGTGGAATTCAAATATTAAAAACTTTCACTCTACGTTGAGGAAAATACACAACTAACAAAAGAAATGCACATCTAAAAAGCAGGAAAAAGCAACAAAGAAAAACCCACTGAGGTCTCTGAAAAGAAGTGTGTGAAGTAGGTGCCGAAAGGTCCTTGTGCCCTCACTTCATGTTGTGACATGGTAGAGGGCACATTGATCGCTAGTGTCCCTGGTATGTATCTGTGGATTTGAATTTCACAAAGTGAGATACCACCAGCTGAGGGCTTTGCTGCTACTGTTACAGAGCTGTGGCCACTATCGCAAAACCGCCACGTGGGAGACTTCTCAGATGACAAGATGTGGCATTCCTAAAAAGAAAAGTTTATTAGCAAAAACTTTCTAATGCTGTCTCTTTAAAGAAGCACATTTTACATTTGTTTAGGACCAAAGTTCTAGCTCGTGCTCTTGCCAAGCAGGTCAGCAGGACACGGGGACAGCATGCCTCACAATAGTGCAGATTGGCTCAGATTTACTCAACTCTGTGCACTCAGTGCTCCCTGACAGATTTCAGTTTCTGGGAAAGGAATGGCCACCTTGAGGGCACCTGCTGTTCACCCTCTATTAGCTTAAGATTGAAGAACGATAGTAGCTGTTCGTAGCAACTTGGCCTGAGGTGATCCTGGCTACCCACATGTCAGCTCCAGGACATGGCTACATTTTCCAAGTTGTTCACCACATGACCCTGAGTAGGAATAAAAGTCAGTGCTTATTAGAGGCATGTAGAGAGTTGATAATAGGCCTCTCACAAGTCCCTGACCTAGATATAGGGGCTATCATGCCTTGGATGTTATTGGGAGGTGTGTTGTCTGTGTTCTATTTGGCTTCCTAGTGGAGAATAATAACAGTAGCAACAGTATTATTAATAAAACCCAGATGTCAGCACAGACCTTCTGTTCTCTGTCTTCTTCAAGATTTCTATACCTTTCCAGGGATTAATATTGGTTCAGGGCTGGCTCCTACTTCTTGCTTCTGGGAGACCTTATTCCATGTTCTTAGCCTCTCATCTCCCATACAAGTTCCCTTCTTTCCATCCCATGCTGAACTAACACTGTACACATCCCCTTCTCTTTGAATTACATGAAAAAATTACCCTTGGGGGACACTTATGTGTAATAGTCTTTACTGCACATGTGAGAATGCAAAAGGGGGTTTATATCCTAGCAGAGCAAGTATCTTAAATGGAAAACAGAAAAAAATGAAACAAAGCAATTCTCAGTCACCACAGAGTTGCTTTCCTTTTATCTTTTTGCTCCCTCCTTTTTCTTTTTTTTTTTGAGTTTTTAAAAAATATATGATTAATTTATCTTTTGCCTGTGCTAAGTCTTTGTTGCTGTGCATGGGCTTTCTTTAGCTGTGGCGAGCAGGGGCTACTCTTCAGCTGTAGTACCCGGGCTTCTCATTGCGGTGGCTTCACTCATGGAGCACAGGCTCCAGGGCGTGAGGGCTTCAGTAGGTGTGGCTTGTGGGCTCAGTAGTTGTGGCTCGCAGGCTCCAGAGCACTGGCTTAGTTGCACATGGGCTTAGTTGCACCTCAGCATGTGGGATCTTCCCAGACCACGGATCAAACCCATGATCCCTACGTAGGTAGGTGGATTCTTATCCACTGTACCTCCAGAAAAGTCCATCTCCCTTCTTTACTTCTGTTGCTTCCCCCTTGGAAGTGGAAATAGACCCTACTATCCTCAGTCTCTGCTCTAGGGATCTTCTTGTGTACCCAAAGACAAATGAATGTGCTCTTGCTCTGCTAAGTCGTCTACTCTGGTCTCAATCCTTCTTACCTATCAGTCTCTGCCATTGAAAGAGGGCAGCATAGAGACTTATTTTCCCAGTAACATAAATTAATTCCTCCCTCTGTTCTTCCAACTTGGAAGGCAGATTTAATTAGAGTTAGTTTTGATTAAAAACAAGCTTTTCTTCCCCTTCCACTGCTAGAATAATAATGTAAGGGAGCATTGTGAGGTATGATTATTCTATTTTCATAATGTTATCTATTATTAATAATATCTTTTTCTCCTCCCAAAGTTTGCTCGATAATGTAGCAAATACAATGGACTCAAAGCTCTGATAATAAAATTGCAGAATTCTCCAAGGCCAAGGGCCAGTTTTAAGTCATAATCTTTACTCCTACTGCTCGGAAAGCCAAACTGGCTTCCCTATCTTTATCAGTGAATCACATTTAAGGAGGGCCCAGAGAGAGGAAGATGATGACTTTTGAAAGAATGCAGAATTCATATTGTGGAATTCATATTGTCCTACTCAAAGAAGGACTTTAGACTTGCTCCTCTCCTTTTCCTGTACATATTTGGGGATGTCAGAGTCATCTGTTCCTTCTTCTCCACATGATCTCTTGTTTTAAAGTTGCTTTCTATTGGACCAGTAGAGTGTTTGATACTAATTAGGCAAGGAGAAAGTGGTAGGAAAGACACGGCTGAACCAGAGAATATCTGCATTTCCCACCATTTTATTTGCAAAGATATTTAGATTATTCTCCATTAGGTAGATGCCAAAGAAGATGGAAGGGGCAAAAGCCTTCTTGCAGGTGTCTCTCAGAAGGACTGTGGAAGAGTGGATCCCAGTTACAAAAAGTCTGTAGGTTAAATGTCACAAGGAAAGGGGTGGGGCTTAGAGGCCAATATAAAGCTGGATTTTCCATATCAGACCCTATGTAGAGGAAGACCTGTCAGGACCCTGCAATGAACCAACAACGCACATCTAGTACCTGGACACCAGTCATGCAGAGAAGGCCCTGCCAAACTGGTGGATAAGAGACAGCAACAATTACCAGAAACAATGCACTTGCAGAGAGCAACTTGCTGCATCTCAAGTAAGTCAGTGTTGGCCTTTATTGCCTCAGTTACCTGAAGTTCAAGGGTAAATGTGGGTTGAAGAATCAGAGAGGAGAAAGGGAGAAGGCAGTCATGAGAAGGCAGACCATGCCTTCAGCGGGGTGCTGGAAGCAGTTCGTACTTGCTCCGGAGACTGAGTTTAAATTTTCAGGAATGTTGCCAGTTTGTTGGTGATTTGGATCAGCCCTGGTGGGACTACTGCATATAGCATCAATACATAGTGGAAATCTGCCAGTGCTACAAACTGGGGTCTTTAGCTTTTCTCTCCCCTAAAGAGCTGGTCCCCACATGTGCCACTGCCTTCTCCCTACCCCTGGCAGGTGCTCTCTGGGGATGGTGAGAGCCCAAGGGGGTAACATATCTGATTATTTCAAGAACAGAAAAGAAATTAAATTGAAATATAAGTAAAGAGTCCTGCACCCCAGCAAGAAAAGGGAGGTTAACAAAATAAAATTGTGTCAGTTATTAAAAAAGTAAAAATCATTCTATAGCCTTACCAAAATGGGCTTCTACAGGGGAGGAAAAGTAACTTCCCTCTACTTCTCTGAGTTCTAGAACTGGACATGGAACAACAGACTGGTTCCAAATAGGAAAAGGAGTACGTCAAGGTTGTATATTGTCACCCTGCTTATTTAACTTATATGCAGAGTACATCATGAGAAATGCTGGGCTGGAGGAAGCACAAGCTGAAATCAAGATTGCTGGGAGAAATATCAATAACCTCAGATATGCAGATGACATCACCCT
>NW_011494784.1:65128-72502 GCF_000754665.1 Bison bison bison
ACAGATCAATAACCTCAGATATGCAGATGACATCACCCTTATGGCAGAAAGTGAAGAACCAAAGAGCCTCTTGATGAAAGTGAAAGAGGAGACTGGAAAAGTTGGCTTAAAGCTCAACATTCAGAAAACTAAGATCATGGCATCCGGTCCCATCACTTCATGGCAAATAGATGGATAAACAGTGGAAACAGTGAGAGACTTTATTTTTTTGGGCTCCAAAATCACTGCAGATGGTGATTGCAGCCATGAAATTAAAAGACGCTTACTCCTTGGAAGGAAAGTTATGACCAATCTAGAGAGCATTTAAGCATAAAAAACCAAGGCTATGGTTTTTCCAGTGGTCATGTATGGATGTGAGAGTTGGACTATAAAGAAAGCTAAGTGCCAAAGAATTGATGTGTTTGAATTGTGGTGTTGGAGAAGACTCTTGAGAGTCCCTTGGACTGCAAGGAGATCTAACCAGTACATGCTAAAGGAAATCAGTCCTTAATATTCATTGGAAGGACTGATGTTGAAGCTGAAACTCCAATATTTTGGCCACATGACTCATTGGAAAAGACCCTGATGCTGGGAAAGATTGAGGGCATGAGGAGAAGGGGATGACAGAGGATGAGATGGTTGGATGGCATCACCAACTCAATGGGCATGAATTTGAGTAAACTCCGGGAGTTGGTGATGGACAGGGAGGCCTGGTGTGCTGCAGTCCATGGGGTCGCAAAGAGTCAGACATGACTGAGCAATGGAACTTAACTGAACTTTTCTGAGTTCTAGCTGATACTTCTGTAATAATAGACAGATTAACAAAAGAAAAATAAACAAGTTTATTAACATGTATACCTTATGTATACATGGGAGATACACAGAAGAAAATGAGTAGCTCCCTGAGATGACTTAGAATTCAGACTTAAATACTATCTTAATAGGGAAAGGGGAAAAAGGATGTATGTAGGCTTCTTAGTAGAAAGTGGATGATTTTTAGGAAAGTTGAATGGGTCCTTAGAAGAACATATATGTGAGATATGATAGTTTGTGGCAAAGTTTGTTTCAGTGTGGTGTTGACCTCTAACCTTCTCTCCTGTGATAGGAGTCAGTTTTCTCTGCCTAATGAAGGCCCTGGGGAAGAGATTTATGACAAGTGAGTTCCTTTCGGAAGAGCTGTGTTTAGACACACGTGAGGAGTTCAGAGAAAGCCTCTCCCAGCATTTGCTGTTTTTCAAGTGCCTTCGGCTCAAAATAGTCAATATACCAAAGGGGCATATTTTGGAGTAGCATGTCCTAAACTCCTACAGTCATATTTTAAGGTAACATATTCTGCTATCTCTCACTTCTGTTATGGATTGAATTGTGTTCTCCCCAAAAGATATATTGATGTTTTAATCCCTAGTACCTCAGAATGTGACCTTATTTGGAAATGTAATCTTTACAGAGGTGATAAAGATAAAATGAGGTCATTAGTCCCTAATCCAATAGGACTGGTGTCATTATGAGGCATTTGGACAGAGACAGATAAGCACAGAAAGGAGATGATATCAAGACACACAGGGAGAAGATGGCCATATAACCACAATGATGCATCTACAGGTCAAGGCCCTGAGAACTGCTGGCAACTACCAGAAGCAGAAGAGACAATGCAGGCTGCCTTGATAGAGCCAAGAGAGAAACCGTGGTCCTGCGAACTCTGATTTTGGACTTCTAACCTTCAGAACTGTGAGACGATAAACTTCTATTGTTCTAAGCCAGTTTTGGTACTTGTTATGGCAACCTTTGGAAACTAATACAGCTGCCAAAATTCAGTTGCAAAAATGGTTAGTTTATTGATTATTTACAATGTGTGTAGTGTGTTTCACCACCTAGATTTATTTATATTAACTGAATTAATCCTTACGGAAGCCCTGTAAGGATAAGAAAACAAGCTTCTGTTAGTTATTGCTAAAAAGCATTACAGAAGTTTCCAGCAAGGAGGAGTCTTGGATATCTCAGAATCAGCAACAGGGGAAGGTCACTTGGTTTCTCCAGGCAGACAGTGAAGAGCTGGTACTTACAGGGAGAGTTATTGTCATTCCATACAGACCCATCCATTACTCCAATTTACTTAAAATCTGAAAATGTGTCCTTTGGCTTAAGGGATAAGGCAGTAACTAGGGAGATGATAATGAGCAACCAAACAAATAGGATATTCTCAAACAATTTGCGATTAATTCAAGGTGTTGGCGCTCAAGCACTAAGTGCTACAGGGACGGAACTGGCTTAGATAGCTTGCTGGGTGTTCCAGCTACCCCCAGCCGAATGCTTCGAGGCCGAACAATTTAACAAGAATGAAACATCAGGGGCACACAGCAGAGCCAAGTGGAGAAGGGAAAGTATTCTAAAATGCTAATCTGAGAAGTGAAATGGTAGCATGGCTGTGAGGGAAGTCAGATGGAGAGTGATGAGTTGTAGATCAGCAAATATTAATAAGTACCATGATTCTGGAGTCAGGAGGTTTATACTTAGTAGGCTAACAAATGGGGGGTCAGCTGCTTTAAAAATGCTAAGCCCAGCTTAGTTTGCAATTTTGACTTAACTCTTAAACCTGTAAAGCTCATGGCAAACAGCCTGAGAGAAAGTTTGGAGGTTTCAATGAATATCAGCAGATGTAGTAACTTTGGGGGCCAGAATGTCTTAAATGAAATGAGTTTTAGTGGCTCTCAGAAGACAGTGGGAACAGGACATTCCATCTTGGAGACTGTCTGCCAGAATGAGGATGACACTGGAACCTTGGAAGTGGCAGAGATTTTTGTCAAAATTCAAAGATTTTGGTCCTAATATAGGACTAAGAAAGAGGCTCCAGGTGATGGCTGTATTTTATTTGGCTGATCTCTGGCTTATGTATAGATCTTACATTTTAAATCCACATAATATCTTTATTTATTGTCTGTTTTGTACTGGGCTTTATGCCAATTGCGGGGGACACTAAAATAAAAATTGCTTCTTGCCATCAATAACAGTCAAGTAAAGGTCTTGTTTAGAGAGAGAAGTGCAAACAATTATAATGTAATGTAAAAATGACTACTAGAAGTCTGCATGTGGTGCTCCAGAAGCTCTGAGTTAGGAAGGACCAACTCCCCGGTGATAGGGAGTGGATTGTCAAGGAAGGCTCCATAAAAAAAGGAGGTATAATTATAGGACTGAGGTCCATGACATAGGTCAGCAGGTGCCAGATTACAGAGACTCTCATACCAGGCTTAAGGGAGCCATTTAAATCTTTTAAGTTGTTTGGTGACATGATTAAATGTGTTCTTTAGAAACATCTCTATGGCAGCCATGTGGAGGCTGAAGTGACAAAAATATACACTGTGGCTTACTTTGTTCTAAAGGCAATTTTACCTTTAACTGTGCACATACCTTATTGACTATACTCAAGCCACAATGCACAGACTTAGAAGCCCTGCACACATGCCTGTACCCGGGTTTGTCACTGATTCACCATATGCCTATGCTGTAACCTTACAGTCATATGATCTTGTTTATAGAACTGGTTAAGACTAATGAGTAATAGGTTGTGTTCAAATGTTCAATCTAATAATTATCACAAATACTATATGCTCTCTCTTTTAAGTGAGTTTTTCCATTGTATTCTTGGCTTTACAAAATACAGTAACGCAATTTAATAATAGATCTCTTGGAACATGGTTGTGTAATATAAAGGAGCAAAGCAAAGTCAAAAATAAGATGTTAAGAGTTATTCTACAGAAATCCTATTGTTTTCAAGCTACTGCTGCATTTCTTTTTCTAGTTAAGGAAAGAAAGAAAACCAAGCATTCTCCTGAATTTAAATAGTCATGAAAACAGAAGTTCTTAATGATAACTTGTGTTAAAACTTATTTTTGCTTGTTTGTTTTACCCTATATTCCACAAGCATGGTTCTCAAATTTCAATAGTTACCAGAATCACCTTCAGGACTTGTTAAAACAGAGTACTGTGTCCTGCCCCCAGAGTTTCTTATTCAGTTGGTCTGGGATGAGGCTTGAGCATTTGCATCTTTAAGCTTCAGGTGATGTTACTGCTGCTAGTCCAGGGGCCACACATGAAGAGCCATCAACCTGAGATAATAATGTACATGTGCAGTTGCTCAGTCATGTCTGACTCTTTGTGATCCCATGGACTATGGCCCATCCGGCTCCTCTGTCCGTGGAATTTTCCAGGCAAGAATACTGGAGTGGGTTGCCATTTCCTTCTCCACTGAAGTAATAATAGCTAACTTTTATTGAGCACTTTCTGTGTTCCAGCTGTGTTCTGAATACCTTACTTTACCTTAGCTCACTAAATCCTCACGACAACCCTAAGACTCTCCATTGGTTAACAGTGTCTCCCTTTGTGTACCAGAAGGAGAAGTTTGGCTCAAAAAAAAAAAAAGAGAATCTTATCAGTGGAGAAGGTACCAACTCAAATCTGCATAACAAACTTGTCCTTGTCTACTGTGCTAATAGCCTCCTGTAACTAACTTTTTCTCACCTTTCCTTCTTTGGTCTTTGGATGAAGACGATACTTAGGCCAGAGTTCTAAGCCACCCTAGAGAGTTACTCATTTTCCCCTTTGCATCTACCATGTATACATGAGGTATACATTTTAACATTTTTTCATTTTTCTCTTATTAATCTGTTTTTCATTATAGGGGTCTCAGCTAGAACTCAGAAGAATGGAGAGAAAATTATTTTTCCTCCTTTAAAATCATCATAACAAATGAAGAAACTGAGACTTGAGAAAGTAAAATAACTCAAGTTCACACAGCCAATAAGCAATGAGTGAGGACTATTAATAAATCCAGAATTATACATGTTAGTGAATTATTGTCATTTTCCTGTTGGTGAATTCCTACCTCCCAAGCACGCCATGCATCTGTAAACTTTGGAACCCTGAGAACATTTTATTAATGTATTTTGTGACCAATATTTCCTTGTTCTGAGATGAACATTGTTCTTCATAAAAATATTCAAATTTTTAGGTAGAAACTTCCTTCCTCCCCAATGAACTCTTCTTGGAGAAGGCACTGGCACCCCATTCCAGTACTCTCACTTGGAAAATTCCATGGACGGAGGAGACTGGAAGGCTGCAGTCCATGGGGTCGCGAAGAGTCAGACACAAATGAGCGACTTCACTTTCCCTTTTCCCTTTCATGCACTGGAGAAGGAAATGGCAACCCACTCCAGGGTTCTTGCCTGGAGAATCCCAGGGACGGGGGAGCCTGGTCGGCTGCCTTCTATGCGGTCGCACAGAGTCGGACAGGACTGACGCAACTTAGCAGCAGCAGCCATGAACACTTCTGACTAGAGAGATATTGCCGAACTTGTTGACTCAGAACAAAAATAAAGAGCATCTACTATTCAGTTTATAGCTTTTATTTTGGGGAGGTGGTGGGAGGAAGTCTATATTGCCACCACTATAAATCATTTCATTTTTATCATATTCAACGTAATCTACAGTACTGTACATAGAGGTGGTCTTGAGAGCTTTGTAGAGATTATTTTTTCAATAGTACAGATGGTTCTGATAAATATTTAAGGCATCTTGGGGAACAAGAATATGATCCTGAGTCAGGGGAACTCGGTCATGTAAATCACGTTGTTTCAAGTCCTTTGGCTTCTAAACATCTAAAATGAACACATATTTTATTGGCTGATTAACTAATTGCTAGAGTCACTGAAGGCCCAAGCTACAACCTCATGCTTGACCACACACAGGGATTTTTTTATTACTTATTTTTCTGGATTTTTGGCCTGTTTTCCTCTCTCATATCCATAACCACATATGTATAATGGCTAGTGAACACTCCCTCACAAGCACACACATTAATACTTCACTTTTCATGGATATGCTAGGTCAGAACATTTTCTGTTATGAAACTAAGTATTAATATAAAACTTCTTCTCTCACCAAAGGAATGCCAAATTTAGTTTTAAAACTTTTGTCAGAATATAATGGGAGAAAGAGGCATCATCACTTGGAGATGAAGTTTCCTATGAAAGAGAAAACATTGATGCATGGTATGCTTTTAATTTTAACACCAGTGTATCAAAATTGAATACATTGAATACAATTCGTCTGCTGATAAACTCTCATTTAAACCTGAACATAACTGCAAAAAGGAATTATACACTGAAATTCACCATGAAAATTATCTTAGAAATGAGCAAAACTAAAAGAGGAATATATCCCATACTACTTAAAGTTTACCAGATTTGCTAAAAGTTATTAATATGGAATATTTATAAGAGCCTCCTCTACTTACTAGCTCAATATCCTCACATTTCTACCCACCATCTAAAGGGAGTTTATCATAGTCAGAAATGTTTCTAAGTCTGGAAACATGGTATATTTTTCCATTTATTTGTGTCATCTTCAATTTCTTTCACCAGTGTCTTATAGTTTTTGGAGTATAGGTCTTTTGCTTCCTCAGGTAGGTTTATTCCTAGATATTTTATTCTTTTAGATGTGAGGTTAAATGGGATTGTTTCCTTACTTTCTCTTTCTGGTCTTATGTTGTTAGTATATAAAAATGTAACAGTTTTCTGTGTATTAATTTGTATCTTGCCACTTTATTGAATTCGTTGATTCTCTCTAGGAGTTTTCTGGTAGCATCTTTAGGATTTGCTAGGTGTAATATCTTGTCATTTGCAAACAGTGACAGTTTGCTTCATATTTTCCAATTTGAATTCCTTTTACTTCTTTTTCTTCTCTGGTTGCTGTGACTAGGACTTCCAAAACTATGTTGAATAAAAGTGGTAAGAGTGGGCATCCTTGTCTTGTTCCTGATCTTAGAGGAAGTGCTTTGAGCTTTTCACTGTTGAGATTGATGTTAGCTGTGGGTGTGTCATATATAACCCTTATTATGTTGAGTTAAGGTATGTTCCCTCTGGGCTTCCCAGGTGTCTCAGTGGTAAAGAATAAGCAGGAGATGTGGGTTTGATCCCTGAGTGGGGAAGATCCCCTGGAGAAGGAAATGGCAAGCCACTCTAGTAATCTTGCCTGGAAAATTCCATGGACAGAGGAGCCTGGCAGGCTGCAGCCCATCGGATCTCAAAAGAGTTGGACATGACTTAAAGTCTAAACAACAATAAATGCTCCCTCTATGTCCACTTTCCAGAGAGTTTTTACGATAAATAGATATTGGATTTTGTCAAAAGCTTTTTTCTGCATCTATCAAGATAATCATATGGTTTTTATTTTTCAATTTGTTAATGTGATGTATCACATTAAGTGATTTACAGATTTTGGAAAATCCTTGCATCCTTGCAATATATCCCACTTGTTCATGCTGTATGATCTTTTAAATTTAAAAGCTTTTGGATAGCAAAGAAAACCATAAACAAAACAGAAAGACAATCTACAGAATGG
>NW_011494784.1:72696-76994 GCF_000754665.1 Bison bison bison
TCAGTCGTGTCCGACTCCTTGCGACCCCATGAATCGCAGCACGCTAGGCCTCCCTGTCCATCACCAACTCCTGGAGTTCACTGAGACTCACGTCCATCGAGTCAGTGATGCCATCCAGCCATCTCATCCTCTGTCGTCCCCTTCTCCTCCTGCCCCCAATTCCTCCCAGCATCAGAGTCTTTTCCAAGAAGTCAACTCTTGGCATGAGGTGGCCAAAGTACTGGAGTTTCAGCTTTAGCATCATTCCTTCCAAAGAACATCCAGGGCTGATCTCCTTCAGAATGGACTGGTTGGATCTCCTTGCAGTCCAAGGGACTCTCAAGAGTCTTCTCCAACACCACAGTTCAAAAGCATCAATTCTTCGGCGCTTGGCCTTCTTCACAGTCCAACTCTCACATCCATACATGACCACAGGAAAAACCATAGCCTTGACTAGACGGACCTTTGTTGGCAAAGTAATGTCTCTGCTTTTGAATATGCTATCTACGTTGGTCATAACTTTCCTTCCAAGGAGTAAGTGTCTTTTAATTTCATGGCTGCAGTCACCATCTGCAGTGATTTTGGAGCCCAGAAAAATAAAGTCTGACACTGTTTCCACTGTTCCCCCAACTATTTCCCATGAAGTGATGGGACCGGATGCCATGATCTTTGTTTTCTGAATGTTGAGCTTTAAGCCAACTTTTTCACTCTCCACTTTCACTTTCATCAAGAGGCTTTTTAGTTCCTCTTCACTTTCTGCCATAAGGGTGGTGTCATCTGCATATCTGAGGTTATTGATATTTCTCCCAGCAATCTTGATTCCAGCTTGTGTTTCTTCCAGTCCAGCGTTTCTCATGATGTACTCTGCATATAAGTTAAATAAACAGGGTGACAATATACAGCCTTGACGTACTCCTTTTCCTATTTGGAACCAGTCTGTTGTTCCATGTCCAGTTGGGCAGATCTAAATAGATGTTTCTCCAAAGAATACGTACAGTGGCCAACATCTCTAATTATTAGAGAAATGTAAATCAAAATAACAATGAAGTATCACATCACACTGGTCAGAATGGATGTCATCAACAGTCTACAAATAATAAATACTGGAGAGGGGGTGGAGAAAAAAACTCTCCTACACTATTGGTTGAAATGTGATTTGGTACAGCTACGGTGCAGAACAGTATGGAGATTCCTTAAAAATCTAAAAATAGAGTTACCATATTACAAAGCCATTAAAACGAATGAAATAATGCCATTTGCAGCAATATGGATGGACCTCATACTAACTAAAGTAGAGACTATCATACTAACTAAAGTAAACCAGACAAAGACAAATATCATATGATATTGCTTATATGTGGAATCTAAAAAATAATACAAATGAACGTACTTACAAAATAGAAATAGAGCCATATATAGAAAACAAACTTATGATTACCAAAGGGGAAAGGGTGTGGGGAGGGATAAAGTAGGAGTTTTGGATTAACATATACACACTACTATACATAAAAATAGATAACCAACAAGAACCTACTATATAGCAAAGAGAACTATATTCAATATTTTGTAATAACCTATAAGGGAAAAGAATCTGAAAACGAATAGATGTATGTAGTCACTCAGTCGTGTCCGACTCCTTGCGACCCCATGAATCGCAGCACGCTAGGCCTCCCTGTCCATCACCAACTCCTGGAGTTCACTTAGACTCACGTCCATCGAGTCAGTGATGCCATCCAGCCATCTCATCCTCTGTCATCCCCTTCTCCTCCTGCCCCCAATCCTTCCCAGCGTCAGAGTCTTTTCCAATGAGTCAACTCTTCATATGAGGTGGCCAAAGTATATCTATTCTTTTTCAGATTCTTTTTGCCGACAAAGGTCCGTATAGTCAAGGCTATGTTTTTCCAGTAGTCGTGTATGAATGTGACCATAAAGAAGGCTGAGTGCTGAAGAATTGACGCTCAAACCGTGGTATTGGAGCAGACTTTTGAGAGCCCCTTGGACCGCAAGGAGATCAAAACCAGTCAATCCTAAAGGAAATCAACCCTGAATATTCAGTGGAAGGACTGATGCTGAAACTCCAATACTTTGGCCACCTGAAGAGCTAGTGGCCACGTGAAGAGCTGGCTCATGAGAAAAGACCCTGATGCTGGTAAAGACTGAAGGCAGGGGAGAAAGGGATGACAAAGGACAAGATGATTGATGGCATCTCCGACTCAATGGACAGGAGTTTGAGTAAGCTCCAAGAGATGTGAAGGACAGGGAAGCCTGGCATGCTGCAGTTCATGGGGTTGCAAAGAGTTGGATACAACTGAGCAACTGAACAACAATGTAACCGAATCACTTTGCCGTGCACCTGAAACTAACACAGCATAAATCACTATACTTCAATTTTTTAAAAAAGAATATATGGTACCAAGGAAGCCAGAGGAAGAAGTATATTAAGAGGGAAGGAATAATGGCAAGATCTTTTTCTGCAAAGAAGTTAGAGTTGATAAGGTTTGGGAAAAGTCTATCAGATTTGGTGATTAGAATATTCAGGCAATTTTATTTAAGGGCTGAAAGTCATGGGAAGCTGAGCAAGCAGTTAAGCCCCTGTTACCTGATACTATGAGGTTGTAGAGGATTCAGTAATCAGAGTATTTAAACGTTTTCTATCAATGTTTAGCAGCTTAAAGACATGAGCAGAGGATGTAGGGTGCAGGGAAGGGATGGGTATACCTGATACTTGGGGTTGAAGATTTGAATGGTGGGAATGGGTCTAAAGGATTGAAGTTTGTTAGAAAAGACAGCATTGAAATATCTGACTACCGGCTTTTGCTTCAGAAAGGAGACAAAGTCAGAAGGGCAGAAGAGGATTTAAGAGACTTTTCAAACTGCATTCTGTTTCAACTTGGACCAGTGGGTCAGAGATAAGGCCAATGTGTACTGATCTCAGTACCTTCCCCCACTAAACATCACAAAAACTTTGCTTTGATCAGTTTTGGTTATTAGGGCTTGGCTCAGACGGTAAAGAATCCGCCTGCAATGTGGGAGACCTGGGTTCCATCCCTGGGTTGGGAAGATCCCCTGGAGGAGAGCATGGCAACCCGTTCTAGTATTCTTGCCTGGAGAATCCCATGGACAGGGGAGCCTGACGGGCTACAGATCATGGGGTCACAAAGAGTCGGACATGACTGAGCAGCTAAGCACAGCATGGCGCACAGCACAGCGAGCTGGGTTTCCTTGCTGTTTGCTCCGCAGTTCCACTTTCCACCCTTTAACGTTCTGCTCTGTGACCTGGTAGGCGGATGAATAGGAACCATAACAGTGAGTTTTCTTGCTCTCCTGCTTCTATTTGTATTTAGCTATTGGGGAGCACAGGTCTGAGACTGGAGGGAGGGAGAATGTGAGGGAGGTATTCACTCTTCTGGCTCCCTTACTATAATGTCATTTGGTCCTCTCCCCTTCAGGCCTAGAGACAGTAATAATGCCCAGCTCTCTTAGCCCTTTGTGATTTCTCTATTCTCTGTCACACATTTGAAATTTCCTATATATGCTGCATATGCTTTACTTTCTCAAATTACCCAAGTTGAAAGTTCCATCTGGACCCTGTCTGACACAATTTTTATGTGAGATTTCATTATAAAATTTTGCATCACTGAAAAAAAATGTTTGAAATTGGTGGACTAGTACAGGAGTTGGCAAATTTTTTTCCTAAAGAACCATATAGTGAATATTTTTGGCTTTACAGATTATATAATACCTGTCATCATTCTTTGACTCTGTTCTCTTAGTGATAAAGCAGCATAGATAATAAGTGAATGAATGTGCCTGTTTCAATAAAACTTTATTTACAAAGATAGGCAGTGGGTTTTACTTTTGGCCTATTAGACTGTAGCATACTGATCCTTGATCTAGGACAAGCAGTCTTCTGCTTGATTCATAAGAGTGGTTCTCAATCTGGGAAGACTTTGACCCTTAGGGTATGTTTGACAGTATCTATAGACATTTTTTAACTTATATGCAGAGTACATCATGAGAAACGCTGGACTGGAAGAAACACAAGCTGGAATCAAGATTGCCGGGAGAAATATCAATAACCTCAGATATGCAGATGACACCACGCTTATGGCCGAAAGTGAAGAGGAACTAAAAAGCCTCTTGATGAAAGTGAAAGTGGAGAGTGGAAAAGTTGGCTTAAAGCTCAACATTCAGAAAATGAAGATCATGGCATCCAGTCCCATCACTTCATGGGAAATAGATGGGGAAACAGTGAAAACAGTGTCAGACTTTATTTTTCTGGGCTCCAAAATCACTGCAGATGGTGACTGCAGCCATGA
>NW_011494784.1:77200-87518 GCF_000754665.1 Bison bison bison
TCTTTGGAAGGAATCATGCTAAAGCTGAAACTCCAGTACTTTGGCCACCTCATGCGAAGAGTTGACTCATTGGAAAAGACTCTGATGCTGGAAGGGATTGGGGGCAAGAAGAGAAGGGGACGACAGAGGATGAGATGGCTGGATGGCATCACTGACTCGATGGACGTGAGTCTGAGTGAACTCTGGGAGTTGGTGATGGACAGGGAGGCCTGGCGTGCTGTGATTCATGGGGTCGCAAAGAGTCGGACATGACTGAGCGACTGATCTGATCTGATCTGATAGACATTTTTGATGATCACAATTGCAGGAGGCTTATGCTTAGGGAATGTGTCCCTGAGCTAGTTCTTTTGGTTGTCATCTTCTGGGGCTCTGTGTTTAAGACTGGATACCTTAACATTTCAGAAGGGGAAGAAGAGGAATTGATAATGCCAACATGGGTTATTATACTATGAGTTTTATTTATTTATTTTTTTTGTACTATGAATTTTCAATGAAACTACATATGATCCTGAAACTATTGAATCAGAACAAAATTGCAATATTTGTATTCCCTGAACTGAACTGATATTTCTTTTGACTAATGTTCTTATTTACTGACAGGGGACCATGTCTCACTCCTCACCTACCCTACCACCATATCATTAATTAGAGGACAAGTTGAAGAACAAGGACACACAGAAATCTGTGTCTGGATGACATCATAATTTTGATCAGCTTAATGTCTGCCAGTAGTTTTGAAGAGATGCTTAACTTTTGGAAATCACTTCTTTATTGCAACCAAAGCTATTAAGTTTAAAGGTCCATAAAGATGAGATAAACAGTCATAAAGAGCTTTCGAAATTCATACATAGTGTGTTAAATGGATTTAATCACTGTAAGTTAAAAATGGTGATGTTCTAGCAATGTCCATACATTGGCAAAAATCAGATCACTGACTGCTTAATGGGGGACAAAAATCTCAGTGGATGAAATGTTGCTTATTTGTGACTTCTGAGTCATTTTTACAGGGTTTTCAAGGGAATAACCTGACCTTAGTGTACTACAATAAAAACAGCTCTATATCTAGGCTCATTCTTTTTAAAATTAATTTCAGAGTTCATTTTTTCTAGTAAACACTTTTATCATAGTCTAATTTATAGATTGATAATCCTTAAAAGATCATTTTAGAATAATTCTGACCTTGAATATCAGGAAAAGAAATGCAATTGAAAAGTTAAGCCAAATTTAGCGCATATATAAAATACACTGTATAATCTTAATCCAGCTAGTAGTGATTGTTTTCTGTGTGCCAGACAGTATACTAAACAGTTTTCACAGATTATCTTTTAAATTCTTCTGGTAAACTGGAGGTATGTGCAATTATCATCACCCTCATTCTCTAGATGAAGAGAACTGGGGCATGAAGAGATTACATTATTGGTTCAAAATCACACAGTAAGTAGTGCTGTTGGAATTTGCACCCAGGCAATTTAATTTCACAGCCTACATACACTTAACCACTCTCTTATGCCACTTTCCTTTGTTATACTTTGGTGGTAAATATGAGAGGATTCTTTTGAAGGTATTATGTATATGTAATCTTAATAACCCAGGTAATAAAGATGTCTATAATACAAGTAAGTTTGTGTGGTCTTGGGAAATCACATAACTTGCATCAGTAGAATGAGGGATAATACTGAGTGATTTCTAAAATGGCCTTTCTACTCCAACATGGTGTTTCCAAGATAGTGTATAATATTTTTCAAGCATATCATTCAATCAAATGGTCATCCTTTTAGCATAAAATGTTTGGAATAAACACTTTCCAAATTTGAAGAAAAATTTCCCAGTCCTTTCTGACCTCACTGGTTGGTGCTTACATGTAATAAGAAACTCCGTAGTCAAAATAGGAATAATATTGATTAAGTCATTATTCTTGTCACAAAAGAGATGTTTTGCAAATATAGATATTTCGTAGAATTTTAGATTGGTAAAGGCTTTAGTCATAATATAGTCAGTCCTTATGACATCATAAATGACGAAGCTGAAATACAGAGAGGTTCAGGGATGTGTCCAGATTCACAAAGCTCCTTCATTCATAGTAGAACTAGACTACGATTATCTAGGTTCAGATCCCAGATCTCTTTCAATGAGTTACAACCACTTCTATCTTAATGTCCCTGAGTTATGAAAAACCACTGGCCAGTTTTAGTCCAGGTTTATTGGAACAGAAAGATCTGGGTTTGAATCTCAGCTTTTTGCTTACTAGATGTGAAATGCTGGGGAAGGTGAAAATGAAAATATGTTTATATATAGATATATGCATATGCTATACACTAATCCTTCAAAGATAATGACGGATGACTTTATATAAACCCTGAACATTATGTATGCATATATTATATATGTAATGCATATAATGTAATATATTATGCATATAATCTATGCATACATAATGTTCACCCTGGTTATTATAGTTCTTATATAATAATATATATTATATATACATTATGTTCACCCTGGTGAACATTATATATATATAATATATATTATATATATGAAATATATGCATACATAATGTTTATATAAAGGGTTTATATACAGTCATTCCTCATTATCTTTGGAGGATTAATTCCTGGACCCCACTCCCTGACCCCAAAGGATAGTTGTTGAATAGAGTGTAGTAGTACTCTTGCCTGGAAAATCCCATGGACAGAGGAGCCTGGTAGGCCACAGTCCATGGGGTCACGAAGAGTCAGACACGACTGAGCGACTTCACTTTCACTTTTCACTTTTATGCATTGGAGAAGGAAATGGCAACCCACTCCAGTGTTCTTGCCTGGAGAATCCCAGGGACGGGGAGCCTGGTGGGCTGCCATCTATGGGGTCGCACAGAGTTGGACATGACTGAAGTGACTTAGCAGCAGCAGCGTTATAAGTCTGTTTGCTTTGGGTCTGGGAAGTCTTGTTATTATATAGGAATTATAACCATAAGTCATTTATATCTCATTTTGTATTACACATTTAAATTAAGCAAAATTAAGTAAAAAGTTAGAGAATTGTTTTTCAAGAACTCTTCATTCATTTTCTTCTAGGCATGAAAAATGCTTGATAGTCCAGTATGAGGACTCCTTTTAGGTGATAGAGATTTTCTTAAACCCTCACATGATGGCAGCTGCATGTTTCAAGCATGCTAACTGAGACAGTACCAAATATTAAAAGACCACTGTGAATTTCAAAGCTTCCAAAATAATTTCATTCATCACACAAGCATTTACATGCATTTTACAAGACACTATCACATGAAAAGGCTATTCACTGCAGCATGATTTTTAAGAGCAAGGATGGGAACAACTCAAATGACCACCAATAGAGACTGTGAACTTGTGATGTTATATCCATACTATAAAATATTATGCAGGTGAGAGAGGGGATGAGAACTATTTCTATCCATAGCCAGGAGTAATCCTGAGGATAAATTGTAAAGTGAAAAAGCAAGATAGAGAAAACATAACTTATAAACCACCATTTATCCAAGAAGAGTATGTATGAGTATGTGTTTGTGCATATACATAAGAACATATGAGTATAGATATATATGTGTGTATATGTCATGGTTAATTTTGTGTCATCTTGGCTTGGCTGTGGTGCCCAGTTATTTGATTAAACTGGTCTAAATGTTGCTATACGGGTATTTTTTAGGTGTGAATAACATTTAAGTCAATAGACTTTGAGTAAAATATTAATAGATTGTCTTTCTAATATGGGTGGACCTTATTCCATCAGTTGAAGGTTTTAAGAGTAAAGACCAAGAGTTCCCAAAGAAGAAGGAATTTGACCTCAAGACTGCAAAATCAACTCTAGCTGAATTTCCAGTTTGGTGGCTTGCCTTACAAGTTTCAGACTTGCCACTCTCCACAGTTCCTTAAAATCAGTCAATCAGTCTCTGTTTCTCATTCTTATATATCTGAATGGAAATGAAAAGGATGAAGAGGATGGGGATAGAAGCAAGTGAGACTTCTCTGGGTATAGCTTGTTAGTAGGTATGATTTTAAACCAAGTTAATATTTTCTATAATTAGAAAAATAAAAGAGGAACAATTTCTTAAGAGAAAGCGAAAATAAACATTTTAACTGTGAATCAAGTTGGTGGCAAGAGAAATGATTTCAAGTGATTTTAAAGCATAATAATTTGAGTGCACAGCTCTAGTGAGATTAAAAACAAAGGTAAAAGAACACATACAAAAGGTGCCTGCAATACTGATTGTACCAAAAAGCAGCAGAGCTATGGAACACTCTAGGAGTTTTATCAGAACTACTCGAGTCCCCAAAAGTGACTCCCATCATCCAGAGCTGAAATCATTTGAACATTAATAAGAATAACAATAATTAATTCATAATGTTATGAATGTAATCACATCATAGATGTTCATAGCAGCGTGTTTAAAAATAATGAAATATCAGAAAGAAGCTAAATGTTAAAAAATAGTAATGGGTATTCATATATGAAAATGTCATTTAAACCTTGTAAAAAACAACTTATGATTTAGGAAAATATTTATACTATACTATTAAGTAAAAAAACAAGTTATAAAATATGTCTACAGTATATTTTCGCTTGCTAAAAATAATATATGTATAAGAATGCATATAAAGAAAACTGTATGAATATACTATATGAATATACTACATATTAGTATATACTCATATACTAACTATATGAATATACAACACACCATATCTATATGGCAGGATTGCAGGAGATTTTATCTTCAACTTATTTTCCAATCTGCTGTAGTTAGCATGCGTAATTTTATAATTTTTAAATGGAAGAGGCTATTTAGCAAATATTTATGAACTAAAAAATTCAAGTATTTTTTAAAAAGATAGCATGTGAATGGAAAGATTATTATTTTCAGGCTATAAATAATGCCTGTGCTCAGAGATTTGATACTCTGGATAGAAAACTACTGATTGAGTTCAACTTTTTCATTTTGAAGACAAACAAAAAAGACCGCAAAAAAGTGAGATGACTTGCCCGAGGCCATCATTACAAAGCAAAGATAAAAAGTCCAAAGTAGAAAATGTGATCATAGTTTTACATTTCCCTTAATTTGAAGTTAACCTGGACCTGTTGTATTTCTGTTGTACAAAGCTTTGTACTTCTCTCCTAAACCTAGAGAAAAATAGCCAAATTTGGTACAAGTGAATTTTTCATGGACTGATGAATAAGTGAATAAAGACTGACCTCCAAGAATCTCAAGGTCTGTTCAGTGTAGATTTATAGTGATTATCTCGTACCACACGGGTATATTGATATATTGGTATAACTAGCTGGTACTTCACCATTTAGAGAAATTCGGCCTTAGACGGGAATCCTTCTGTAGAGTGTCTCATATGGTTCTAAGAAGACTGACACCATCAATTATCAATTCCAATTCAGCCAAAGAAAGCTGACACAGGAGGGATTGTGTGAGTGTTTATGTCTGGCATCTTAAACTTATTTCCAGATGATTCAAAGCATAAAGCAAGAGCATTTCAAGGTGTACTAGGCTCCTATGTCCATGGAATTCTCCAGGCAAGAATACTGGAGTGGGTAACCATTCCCTTACTCAGGGGATCTTCCTGACCCAGGGATGGAACCCAGGTATCCTGCATTGCAGACAGATTCTTTACTATCTGAGCCACCAGGAAATCCCAACAGAATATATAGTTAGCCACAGTTTAGGGGGAAAGAAGAGAAATGACCAATGGAGAACAAGAAAGAAGTTTCAGTAGAGAAATTACTTCAGACTCTGATCTTCAAATTGTAGTTTTTAAAGTTGCAAATTAGAACACATTTGTGTTACAAAAACAACTGAACAACAACAACAAAATAATCTAGATAGAAGAAAGTGAAAATGCAGTTAAAAACTAAGAGAATAGATATGTCGCGTCTTTTGATTCTGGAGTGGGTTGACAGACTCTTTAGCCAGCCCAAGGAAAGCAAAAGGACTTCTCCCTACTGCTCCCTCCTATCCTAACTTTGAATCCAGAAAGTGCCACTGGAGAGCTTTTTCCTGCCCCAGCTAAGTGTTCTGTTTTCTCACCTTATCAGACTTTAGTTCTGCTCTAATTTGCTTGGGATGTTGGCTGAACTGAAGGTGCAAGAAAAAACAAAAGTCTCACAGAAAGAAAGCCAGAGGTTGTCAGGGACTGGGGAGAGGGGTATGGGGAGCACCAGTTTAATGGTAGGGTCTTTTTTAGGAGCGATGAAAATGTTCTGAAACTTGATAGCAGTAATGGTTGTGAAACATTTGAATGTACTACATGCCATAAAATTTTCACTTTGCACTGGTTAAAACAGTGTATTTTATGTTAGTGAGTTTTACAGTAAACAAAATTAAGGCCTCAATGTAGTGCCTTTGAGGCTTTAATTTCTGTAGTAGTGTAGTGGGGAATGATATAGGGAAGAGTGGGGAGGTTCTGGCATCATGGAAGCCAAAGAGAGTGAGTGTGACGGGCGCTAGGGACTGAGCTAAAATCAGTGGGACACCTGGCTTGGAAATGAGTCCTGATTTTATTTGGTGAATCCATTTTTAGTAATTCTTTCTCAGCACTACCTCAGCATCTAATTCAGTTCACCCAAAATTATACAGAAGTCCTGAGTGGGCTGTCTAATAGTCTAATGTGGTTTGTGAATTTTTCTTCCCTAGCAGCATCTTTTATTTTATTATTTATTTTATTTAGTATAAATGTCTTTAGATGGAGTATGCTTTCTCCAGTTTTGTATGTTGCCTGTGGATACCTACAATTTTAAATTATTCTTGTTTCATTGGTTTATGATAACGTGCCTGGTCCATGAAAGCATTTGTGTTTGCACTCCTGATTTTTAAGTAGCTTACTCATTTAAAGCACAATGCTAGAAATAGTTTATTCCAAGTAGGTTTTCGTCTCACCGAGTGTTTTTAAAGTGAAGACACACAGGCAGGATAAATTCCCAACTGATAATAAAAATTAAGTGCATTGGAAACAAAGACAAATGCAAACACCATGTAATATCTGATTCCCTTTCGTTTCTGCTCACCGCATTGAGATTTTGTTGCAGTGAATGTAGTTAAAGACAAATGGTGTTTGTTAAGGAGCTGGGGGAAAAAATACCATCATATCTGTAACAAATAGTCATCAGGGCATAACTATATCATAACATACTTATAGTTTGGGAATGAGGAGTACAATTACACCTTTAATGAAAACAACTTTGGTATATATATATATATGTATATATGAAAAAATATATATGCTTGGATTCTTAGCAATTTAACAGCAATGCTCTCAGGAAATAAAGCAACTATTTATTGACTCCACCTGGATGCTTTATATATGTCATTATCGGTCCTCATAACAACCTTACAAGTATGAGAACCTTGACATTAGTGAGGGGATGTATCAAATATTTCCCAAGTCCTCCATTTCAAAAATGTGAACATGGATCTTGGCTTTCCTGAATCATATCTTTTGAAAAATCAGATATCATTTATGGGTGGCCTCAAATTTCATTAAAAGATTTTTTTCCAATTATTAGAATCTTAATTTTATCTCTGCTTTGCTAGTCACTTAAATAAACAAACAAACAAACCAAAATCACCTTAGAGAAAGACTCCATGAAGAAATGAGCAGAGCAACAGGAGCAGACTAACCTAGGCAATCAGCTTAAGATCACTCACTGTCTAAGGATTTGTTCTAGTATATCAGCCTCCTAGAACTGCCTAGAGAATGCTTGTTCTTCAGACAATTATCTCCTGCTGGAATAAAGCATAAATGTTCATACCTTTATGGAGAAGTTTTAAGTGTTTGAATCTTTGACCTTGGTAATCTATTCTATGGGAAATAATTGTAAGGTATCCATAAAGATTTATGTGGATTTTGATAATAGTTTTAGTTATAATGGTGAAAACTTGCAAGGTGCCAGTTATCATTCTACTGTCCTGAGCTCCAAATTCACCCTTCTTTGTCTTCCTTTGTGTTATGTAGCTGAGTCCTGTAAACTCTTCTTTTGCCAGCTGGTGGGCTATTCACTTCATCAGCAGAGGACAGTATAGAGCAGTTGCAAGAAAACACTTCTTCCCCAGGTTGGTGATGGCACCCCACTCCAGTACTCTCGCCTGGAAAATCCCATGGATGGAGGAGCCTGGTGGGCTGCAGTCCATGTGGTTGTTAAGAGTCGGACACAACTGAGCGACTTCACTTTCACTCTTCACTTTCATGCATCGGAGAAGGAAATGGCAACCCACTCCAGTGTTCTTGCCTGGAGAATCTCAGGGACGGTGGAGCCTGGTGGGCTGCCATCTATGGGGTCGCACAGAGTCAGACACGACTGAAGGGACTTAGCAGCAGCAGCAGCAGCAGCAGCAGCCCTCTAGATACATTCTGAGCCCCACAGCCTTAAGCAGGAACTTGAGCAGCACCCTCAGACCATCTCTCCTTATCTGCAGCTACTTGAGAGCAACCATCAATGTTGGCCACATCTACAGCCACATTCTGGCCTATCCATACCAGCCAGCAAAGGCATGCCATTCCTGCCCATCAGCTCCCACCTATCCACACCTACCAGCAATGATGAGCTCTTTTTACAGCTAGTTCTCTCAGTCAAGTGTTTCTTTTGTTTTTGTTTTTGTTTTGCTATAGTAGGCTGCCTATGGTAGTGACTCCTGTTGAAGAGGTTTGAATTCAGCCTTGGGTCCCAGAGGGCTTCTCCTAGACCCTTATTGTCCTTCTTCCTCAGTCTATAGATAGTACCTGCTCTTTTTAAAATTTTATTTTATATTGGAGCATACTTGATTAATGGGGCTTCCCAGGTGGCACTAGTGGTAAAGAATCTGCCTGGCAGTGCAGGAGACACAAGAGACACGGGTTTGATCCCTGGGTCCGGAAGATCCTTTGGAATAGGAAACGGCATCCTACTCCAGTATTCATGCCTGGAAAATTACATGGGCAGAGGAGCCTGGTGGGCTACAATCCATGGAGTTGCAAAGAGTTGGACATGACTAAGTGACTGAGCACATAGCTGATTAACAATGTTGTGTTAGTTTTAAGTGTACAGCAAAAGTAATTCAGTTATACATATACATATATCTATTCTTTGTCAAATTCTTTTCCCATTTAGGTTATCACAGGATATTAAGCAGTGTTCCCTGTGCTATACAATAGGTCCTTATTAGATTAAAATAGGTAATCTATTTTAAATATAGAAGTATGCACTTGTCAATCCCAAAGTATCACAAATTAAAAGAGCAGGGAATTTAAAGTTAGACCCCCTTCAGGTCAATTCAGTTCAGTTGCTCATTCATGTCTGACTCTTTATGACCCCATGGACTGTAGCATGACAGGTTTCCCTGTCCATCACCAACTCCCAGAGCTTGCTCAAACTCATGTCCATTGAGTCAGTGATACCATCCAACCATCTCATCCTCTATTGTTTCCTTCTCTTCCTGCCTTCTATCTTTCCCAGCATCAGGGTCTTTTCAAATGAGTCAGCTCTTCGCATCAGGTGGCCAAAATATTGGAGTGTCAGCTTCAGCATCAATCCTTCCAGTGAATATTCAGGACTGATTGCCATTAGCATGGACTGATTGGATCTCCTTGCTGTCCAAAGGATTCTCAAGAGTCTTCAATACCACAGTTCAAAAGCATCAATTCTTTGGCGCTCAGCTTTCTTTATAGTCCAACTCTCACATCCATGCATGACTACTGTGAAAAACCTGACTAGATGGACCACACACTAGATGGACCTTTGTTGGCAAAGTAATGTCTCTGCTTTTTAATATGATGTCTAAGTTGGTCATAGATTTTCTTCCAAGGAGCAAGCATCTATTAATTTCATGGCTGCAGTCACCATCTTCAGTGATTTTCAGTTCAGTTCAGTCCAGTAGCTCAGTCATGTCTGACTCTTTGCCACCCCATTAATTGCAGCACGCCAGGCCTCCCTGTCCAACACCAACTCCCGGCGTTCACTCAAACTCACGTCCATCGAGTCAGTGATGCCATCCAGCCATCTCATCCTCTGTTATCCCCTTCTCCTCCTGCCCACAATCCCTCCCAGCGTCAGAGTCTTTTCCAATGAGTCAACTCCGCATGAGGTGGCCAAAGTACTGGAGTTTCAGCTTTAGTATCATTCCTTCCAAAGAACACCCAGGGCTGATCTCCTTCAGAATGGACTGGTTGGATCTCCTTGCAGTCCAAGGGACTCTCAAGAGTCTTCTCCAACACCACAGTTCAAAAGCATCAATTCTTCGGTGCTCAGCTTTCTTCACAGTCCAACTCTCACATCCATACATGATTACTGGAAAAACCATAGCCTT
>NW_011494784.1:87618-109572 GCF_000754665.1 Bison bison bison
ACATGATTACTGGAAAAACCATAGCCTTGACTAGATGGACCTTTGTTGCAAAGTAATATCTCTGCTTTTGAATATGCTATCTAGGTTGGCCATAACTTTCCTTCCAAGGAGTAAGTGTCTTTTAATTTCATGGCTGCAATCACTATCTGCAGTGATTTTGGAACCCCCCAAAATAAAGTCTGACACTGTTTCCACTGTTTCCCCATCTATTTCCCATGAAGTGATGGGACCAGATGCCATGATCTTCATTTTCTGAATGTTGAGCTTTAAGCCAACTTTTTCACTCTCCTCTTTCACTTTCATCAAGAGGCTCTTCAGTTCCTCTTCACTTTCTGCCATCAGGGTGGTGTCATCTGCATATCTGAGGTTACTGATATTTCTCTCTGCAATCTTGATTCCAGCTTGTGCTTCATCCAGCCTGGCATTTTGCATGATGTGCTCTGCATATAAGTTAAATAAGCAGGGGACAATATACAGCCTTGATGTACTCCTTTCCCAATTTAGAGCCCCCTTAGAGCCTACTTTTACCTGTTTTAGTAGTTTTTTGAATATTTATTTTTCCCTGTTCAAATAACTGTTGTGGTTTCTGTCTCCCAACTGGACCTTGATTAGTATGTAAGTTAAATGTTCAGCAATAAAGGATTAGTTGAATAATTATGGATATATCCATTTAATGGAATAATATTGGGATCTATCAGTGCTCTTCAATCAAAGTCCACCAGGAACACACTTGTAGCTAAACAAGTTGAGGATTTGTTATTTGTAGCAAGGAAGAACGCACATCATGGGAAACTGTGGGATGTGTCAATAGGAAGATATTAGAAAGAACCCTTACAGGGTTTGGGATTTGGTTGGGCCATTTGTGGGAAGGTTTAAGAAAGAGATTTGGTCTAGACTGGGTGTTGTCAGAATGTGGGAGTAATTCTATGGGTGGATATTTTAGAGGTGCCATAGTGATCTTGCTTTTATCTATACTTATACAAGGTTATGAAGAGGCCTTGCTTTATATAATCCTGTCATGATGTCAGAGTAACCTTGCCTAAGGTTGGTATTCTATGAAATTGTTTATGTCCAGTAGGAGACTAACATGGCCTTGCTGGGAATGTCAGATCATTTCTGAATGTGAGTTCCCTTTCAGAGCTTTCAGCTATCATTTAAGAAGTCTGGCTACCCTCGGGCTACCACCTGGAGTGACCACATGCTTACATATATAGAGAGATGGCTCAGAGTTCAGTCTCCAACTATTGAATACTGGGTAACAGACAATTGAATAAAGAAGATGCTGAGCTGATCTCAGCCCCAGTCATTGTCTGGCCACAACTGTGTGAGGGACCTGCATGCAGTGAGAACTACTTAGCTGAGCCCAGCTGGCCTCTAAACTGGTGAGTAAAATAAATAATTCTTTTGATTTACTACTTTCGAGTGATTTGTTGTTCAGTAATAGAGAACTGTTACAATATCTGGTAGGCAGTTAGCTCTATAGTTCTGGAGCTCAGGAGAGAGATCGAAGTCTGGAGGGAGAGGTTAGAAAGTCCTTTAGCAAGGAGAAAGCAGTTACAGTCATAGATGAAGTCATCAGGGAGATAATGTACATTGAGAAAAAGAAAAAAAAAGAATCTTGAGTGTCACCTTTAGCAACAATTCTAAAGGGATCAAGATTAAAGAAGCATTTGCAAGGAGACTGAGAAGGAGTTATCAGACGATGTCCAGGAGGGATGATGTCAGGGAAGTCAAGACTGAGAGTGTGCAAAAGGAAGGGCATTTTCCACAGAGTCATATGCTGTGGAGGGAGGTCAATTAAGACAAGGACTGAAAAGTATTCTTTGGATTTAGCAACAATGAGTTTACCTTGTTGGCAGATGTTTCAGGGAAACTGGAGGCTAAGCAGTGATGGACAGAAACCAGGTTGCAGAG
Organism: Bison bison bison; assembly: GCF_000754665.1. NCBI lineage: Eukaryota > Metazoa > Chordata > Mammalia > Artiodactyla > Bovidae > Bison > Bison bison. Next base: position 89,533 of record NW_011494784.1, read on the forward strand.
ATAAGGAGGGAGGAGAAGATAAGAAAGAGAATACCAAAGTTCACGCTGTTTCACCACATTATGCTGACTTTCTCCATACTATTCATTGGTATATAATTTTTTCTGCAATTCAATAACCCATAAAACAATCACATCATGTCATGAAACATAATTCCATAATAGCTTGTATTTATCACATCCTGATATATATTTAGTGTTACATTTTAACCTGCAGTTTCCAGTTATAAATACATTACTCTGTGTGTTTGCCTTTATAATCACTTTAAATCTCTCATTGTTTATTTCTCTTGAAAGTAAAGTAGTTCATCATTAAAAATAGTACTCAGTGTTCATCGGTGCTATGTAGTTACTTCAGAAACATTTTCAGCGTAAAAGTTATAAACTCTTGAGGCACCTTTGCAGGAGGAATAGCTTACTTTCATCAGAAAAGTCTGGGGGAAATATTCTAGTCTTAGCCTGCTAATTCATTGGTTTGATTGTCAGGGCTTCCATGACAGTTCATTCTCCTGGGACACTGATACGGGGCTCTGCTAATGCAAGGGGGAGGTCAAGGCCTCCTTGGCAACAGGGAATGAGTTATCAGGGGGTTGTGGAAAGAAATTCTCTTCAATTCAACCTGTAAGTAGATCTGGACATAATGGCCTCATTTGACTCCTCTAAGTTTCTCTTTCCCACTTATTTTCAGGGCAGATCTTACCCCTAACTCTTTCTTTATTTGCTTGTGGTTTCCTTGCCATAAATGTGTGGGCACAAGCACTGTGATAAAGATCGGAGTAAGGCTTTTTGAATGAAGAGTTTACATTTCAAAGGACTTGAAATTTATATTTCAAATGTCGCTTCCAAATGAGCCTTTCCACACAGACAAAACACAATGAACATATTTAGAAGATGAGAAATAACATGCATGTTTAACTCCTGTTGCATTCCTGGACTACAGTGGCTGTAATATCCTTTTACAAATCCTATAGTTGCCTTGTAAATAGTAGCGCTGAGTATATTATATTTAAATATAGTCTTTTGTTAGGTGTAAAAGTTTAAAATCTACTATTGTTGTTAAAAATCTGGCTTTAGCATTTGTTTTTCATATTTTAGGATGTTAAAAACCTCTAAAATGGAAAATTTGTAGACATTGCTCAGTATTTGAGAAGCTCTGCCAGGGGCAGTAATTTTGACCCTGTGTAGAAAGGTATGGAGGATAATTCTGTGAGTGCTCAGAGGGGTTGGAAAAGTTAGAAACAAACATTTATGCACTGAGCACGTTTTGTTGTGCTTAGCACCATACTAGGGGCTACACATTCTATTACATTTAATCATGGAGAATTGCCTGGAATGAGGCCTAAGAACACAAAGTCCTGATGGAGATGGTCCGAGCTGTCAGCAGAAAGGAAACTGCAGCATGTAAAAACAGCTTGCAGGGGGTATGGGATAAGGGTAGAAGGAAAAAGATCTTGGCAAATTTATTCTGCACAAATACTTGTGTCATCCTTATTTGTGCAGACTTTGTGACTTTTTCCCTGAGTTCATCTGGCTGGCAAATGGATGTAAATGCCTTTTGGACTGAAGGAAGGCATACAGAAGGCACGTACGAATCTTGGCTGAGTCATAAACAGAAGCCGGCTGTCAGAGAATTTCTGGTATGTGTGGATGTTTGTGTGCACACGAGCATGTATGTGCCCATGCACAGGCTGAACGCACTACTGGTTTACATCTGATTTTCAACTGAAAAGATTTCATGTACTTCTTTAGTGTGGCTCAAGTGAATTATTTTTGGTAATGAAAAGTAGAGCATGATCCAGAAGTTCTTTCCTTTTGCCATCAGGGATAGCGGTACCTTTATTTATAGCAATTTCAGGTCCCCAAATACCTTCAGCAGTTTTAATGGGGCAAACCAAAAAAATAATTAAGTAGCAGATGATTAGATCATGTGTTTCTTTACCGAGTACTCTATCTTTCTTGCTTTTGGAAAATACAGGTCTTCTTTTCTCAACTGTGGTTACAGCTAATTCTTCACCAAGATTTATTTAAAAAGAATATTCTTGCCCGTGCAGCGAGAATATGGACAGAACAATTGACCTTATCTCTTGGTCTTAACGATTCAAGGAAAAATATATACATAAGAATCAAATCCTTTGAATTGGTTAATATTTATTATAGTAGAACATACATGGAATAGAAATATACATGGAATGAAGTTTTAATTATATGGAAATAATTTCCATAGTGTTATAATGGAACTATACAGCAGTAACTAGAAAATGTCTATTATTTTTGGAGCCACTACTATATGCTAGGTTCTTTCATATACTCATTACCTAATTTATACTCAAATAATCCTAGTAAGATATGTTTTGTGATTACCATTTGTTCCAGTGTGGTCTCAGAGATATTAATATTAGGTAATGACTCCAAGGACAGTAGCACAGCTGGGTTGAACCTAAGTTTGACCAGCTCCGAAATTTATATTCTTTCCACTCAAACAAGCTGCCCCTCAGAGTCATGACAATTATTAGGGGTGACATTCAGTTCTATCACTAAGAATACAGCTATGTTTATTTTTCAATACTGTTCATATTCACAGAACCATTTACTGAGTTTCTACTTTCTTCTGTACATGATGATAAATGATGTGGAATCTAGAGATCAAAGATGAGATGTCCCTGCCCTCACAGAACCCACAGGTTAGTGAGAAAGTCTAGAAAGAATATTAATTATTATGGTGTTGGATGTTAGACATTATGAGGAATGTAGCAACGAGTTACTGATGGAGCCTGGGAAAAAACATAGGCTCTGTGTGCATGCGTGGTATGTACAGTGTGTTTGTGTGTGTTTGAGGTAAGATGAAGGACATTCAAAAGGAAGAGTATGTGTAAAGTCAAGTGACTGAGAGCATATGACTGATACGAGAAACTGCAAATTGTTTGGTTTAACTGGAACATAGTGGTAATGGGTAGTAGAGTGATGGAAAATGAGAATAAAAGTCTTTGAGAATGGTGAAATCAGGAATTCTACTTTTTGTAATGACTATAAAACTTTCAAAATTGTCTTGATAAGGTAAATATGTTCCTTCTTATCTTCTGGAGACCCACTGTACTAATCATAATATTTTCCCAAAGAGGAAATGCAATTAGTACACAAGTATATAGGGAAAATAGTCTTACTGGTAATCCAAGTAAAGAAAAAAAAAATTAACCAATGAAAAATAAAACTGATAAAAATATCCAGTATTGTTAAGGATAAGTTGAGCTAGGCATATTTGTGTTTTACTCATTGTTCTATAAACTGGTTGGACACTTTTGTAAAGCTCAATATATAATTAAGATGTTATAAGTGTTTATGCTCTTTAAATCAATGGTACTAGTTTTGGAACTCTGTAATGATACAGTTATTATAAATTATAAATATTTATTACAAATATGTTTAATGGTGAGTCACTGTTGTTAAGTCTTTATGTCTGACTCTTTGTTGACCCCATGGACTGCAGCATGCCAGGCTTCCCTGTCCTTCCCAGAATTTGCTCAAGTTCATGTCCATCAAGTTGGTGATGCTATATAACCATCTTGTTCTCTACTGCCCTCTTCTCCCTTTGCCTTCAATCTCTCCCAGCATCAGAGTCTTTTCCAATAAGTGGACTCTTCCCATCTGGTGGCCAAAGTATTGAAGCTTCAGCTTTAGCATTAGTCCTTCTAATGAATACTCAGGGTTGATTTCCTTTAGGACTGACAGGATTGATCACCTTGCGGTCTAAGAGACTCTCAAGAGTCTTCTTCAGCAAATTTGAAAGCATCAGTTCTTTGACACTCAGCCTTCTTTATTGTCCAGCTTTCACATCTGTACATGACTACTGGAAAAATCGTAGCCTTGACTATACATACAGACCTTTGTCGGCCAAGTGATGTCTTTGCCTTTTAATAGGCTGTCTAGATTTATAACAGCTTTTCTTCCAAGAAACAAGCGTCTTCTAATTTCATGGCTGCAGTCACCATCCACAGTGATTTTGGAGCCCAAGAAAATAAAGTCTGTCACTCAGTCAGTCAGTTCAATTCAGTTGTTCCTTTGTGTCTGACTCTTTTCCATCCCATGGACTGCAGCATGCCAGGCCTCTGTGCCCATCATCAACTCCCAGAGTTTACTCAAACTCATGTCCATTGAGTCGGTGATGCCATCCAACCATCTCATCCTCCATTGTCCCCTTCTCCTCCTGCCTTCAATCTTTCCCAGCATCAGGGTCTTCTCTAGTGAGTCAGTTCTTCGCATCAGGTGGCCAAAGTATTGGAGTTTCAGCTTCAGCATCAGTCCTTCCAATGAATATTCAGGACTGATTTCCTTTAGCATGAACTGGTTGGATCTCCTTGCTGTCCAAGGGACTCTCAGGAGTCTTTTCCAACACCACAGTTCAAAAGCATCAATTCTTCGGCACTCAGCTTTCTTTATAGTCCGACTCTCACATCCATACATAACCATTGGAAAAACCACAGCTTTGACTAGACAGACCTTTGTCAGCAAAGTAATGTCTCTGCTTTTTAATGTGGTCTAGATTGATCATAACTTTTCTTTCAAGAAGGAAGCATCTTTTAATTTCATGGCTGCAGTCACCATCTTCAGTGATTTTGGAGTCCTCCAAAATGAAGTCTGTCACTGTTTCCATTGCTTCCCCATCTATTTGCCATGAAGTGATGGGACCAGATGCCATCATCTTAGTTTACTGAATGTTGAGTTTTAAGCCAACTTTTTCACTCTCCTCTTTCACTTTTATCAAGAGGCTCTTTAGTTCTTCTTTGCTTTCTGCCATAAGGGTGGTGTCATCTGCAATCTGAGGTTATTGATATTTCTCCTGGCAATCTTGATTCCAGCTTGTGCTTCATCCAGCCCAGAGTTTCTCATGATGTACTCAGAATATAAGTTAAATAAGCAGGGTAATAATATACAGCCTTGATGTACTCCTTTCCCGATTTGGAACCAGTCTGTTGTTCCATGTCCAGTTCTAACTGTTGCTTCCTGACCTGCATACAGATTGCTCAAGAGGCATCTTGAGCATCTCTTTCAGAATTTTCAATTCAATTTCAATTTCAATTCCCATCTCTTTCAGAATTTTCCACAGTTTGTTGTGATCCACACAGTCAAAGGCTTTGGCATAGTCAATAAAGCAGAAGTAGATTTTTTTTCTGGAACTCTCTTGCTTTTTCAATGACCCAGTGGATCACAACAAGCAAACTATGGTGAATCATTAGACTCAGCCTAAGTAGCCATAGTACATCACTTTGATGCAACCTAATGTACCTTTAAAATTATATTTACAAATAACATACAAAATGCATTTTCACAATTCTAGCTTAAAAAGTAGGACACTAAAATTATTTATATATATACACACACACACCTATTTCTTTTCCCATTCCCCTAAACTATATAAAACTATGTTTTTGTATATATACTTGTATGATTTTTGTATATTCTTTATTGATTATTTAACTTTCAGAAATACTAGTAAGTATTTTATTAATGAACAAGAAAAATGCTTATAGAATTCAATTTTGTTTCCTGATGTCTGGTAAACTATTCTCAGATAGAACTGGCCAGCAAGGTGATAATTCATTTAAAAAATCCCAAGTATTGGCAAATTTTCTCTTGGAGTGAGAAGGCAATGGCACCCCACTCCAGTACTCTTGCCTAGCAAATCCCATGGACAGAGGAACCTGGTAGGTTGCAGTCCATGGGGTCGCTAGGAGTCGCACACTTTCACTTTTCACTTTCATGCATTGGAGAAGGAAATGGCAACCCACTCCAGTGTTCTTGCCTGGAGGATCCCAGGGACGGGGGATCCTGGTGGGCTGCCATCTATGGGGTCGCACAGAGTTGGACACAACTGAAGCGACTAAGCATCAGCAGCTCTGCTGAACTCAAATGAGATCTTTCCCCCTAAAACCCTTGCCCTCCTGTTTGTTTAAAAGATGGAATTCATTAAAAATTACCATCTATCATCTACAAATTGCTGTGCACTACAGGGTCTATTAAACAGTATGACATTTTATTTTAAGAACTATATATCCCAGGCTACCATGCCCCGTAGCTAGTCTCACATCAAATGCAGTCTTCTTGAACAGCCATTTTCTCAAAGTTCCTATTTCTGTGTAAAGCAAGTTGTTAGGGAAAGCAGGATAAAAATCTGGTGACTGAAAACATCAGCCATCCACATGCTCTTCTTCTTTGAGAATGGCAAATCTGAACATGTGTCTCCTTGTCAAAGATGAACAATCACAAAAGACATTAACGAAGCCCATGAAAACAAGTTCAGGGTGTAATAAAACATGACCATTATGAAGCAGCACAAAGTTACTAGGAAAGATCAAGCCAGGATGAGAGGATACCCAGTGAGATTGAAAGAGATATGGGAGAGATAGTTAAGAGCGACAAGGAACTAAAGCAATACAAAAACAATTAGACATTCATGCCAGGGAGTAAACAGCACATTCAATGATGCAGATACTCTCGTGGAAAACAAACTTGAGAAATTTTTGCAGAACATAGAGTAAAAGGATAAGAAGGCAAAGGAAAAGGTCATGTATATAGAGGGCAAAGAATAGAATTTAAGCTAAAGCTAATAATGCTGAGTACTTCTAAGGAACCAACAAAGATAATATAAACAGAATAATTACTAAAAATGTAATGGGATAAAAAACTTTGTGTTGATAAAAGTCAAAGTATGTAGATTCAAAAGGCTCACATTCTATTAAAAAGCATTCAAAACAGACACTCCCCCTCCCCAAAACACTACAAAATCTATTCTTGCAAATATATTATTAGGTTTTAGAAAAAATAAGTGCTCATGCAGTAGAAAAAAAAAATTTCAATGAACAAATTAAAATTAAGCTTTCATTTTTCTTATGTAACTCTAAATTCCAGAAGAACATGGAGACATATCTGTAAGTTTTGCAAGAGACTAGGTTAAAATGCAGATATTCAAAATTAGGCAAGCACACTTTCATTGACAAAGATAGTACAAAGATGTATTTTTAGAAGTACATGTAGCTCTCTAACTACCCTATATCCATTTTTTGCAAAATATAAGATAAAATGTAACTAAAATAAAATAGACTTAACAGAGTGCATTAATCACTGAGAGATGATTCAAAAACAGAATTTAATAACAAGAATGTTAGCATTTAAAAAGTGTGTAGAATTTTTCCTTATCCAATTTGCTCAACAAATCCATGGTTCCACTATAACCTGATCTATTTTGTGGTTTAAAGGAAAAGGTTGGCCTTACCTTTTTTGTTCTTGCTCCTTTCGTGATACAGGAGATATATTTTTGCTAACCTGTTACTCACTCTATGTTTAAGCTGGCCTTTGTGGCCCTTTTGGATGGCTATTGAGTTAGATCAAAGGTAGTTTTCTGCCACATGCCTAAGCCACTTTAAATGATGTGACACTGCCCTTAGCTCCTAATGTGGGGACCACATGCTTTGTCCTACTCGGGAGCAGCCAAAATTGGACCTTGGTGGGCACCTGATCCATGACCATCAAATTATTGGTGATTAAAAGAATGGAAACTGAGTTAGACTGTCTGGGTCCAGATCCAAGATTTGCCACTCAACTTTGATCTTCATTTTTTTTTTTTTTTCACGAAATGAGCTTAATGATTATTCCTATTTGGTTTGTTTGAAGTAAGGATTAAGAGTTAAGGCAAGCACTCTTTGGTACATGATACCTTATCCTGTTGCATGTTATTATTGTTATTATTTTTTATTGGAAGATAATCACTTTAAAATATTGTATATTTTTTACTGGAAGATAATTGCTTTACAATATTCATCAACATGAATCAGCCACAGGTATAAAGAAGTCCCCTCCCTATTGTTATTATTATTTGAAAAGATGGGATAAGTCAATCAAATTCTCCTTTCCTGAACTGGATTTGGGTAACTCAGAGTCAGTCAACTAGCAATGGAAACAGGAGTTTAAAGCATACACAGAGAAGAGTTATGAAATAGACTTGCAAGGGGTGTTGGCAATTTGGAGTTTGGAGATAGTGGAAGCTATGATTAAACAGAGTGTCAGTCAGTTCAGTTAGGTCGCTCAGTCGTGTCCAACTCTTTGTGACCCCATGAATCGCAGCACGCCAGGCCTCCCTGTCCATCACCAACTCCCGGAGTTCACTCAGACTCACGTCCATTGATATAAGCCCAGGCAGAGTCACATCACCTCACTGAATACATACCCTAAAACACTTGTCTTAAGCATATACACATTCACCCTTTAGAGATTATCTCTTCTATGACTGTTGGACTTTTCAGCTTCACCAAATAAGGTAGCTCCGTATTATGGACTGAATCAGTTTGTATTTCCAGAAAATTTGTAAGCTGAAATTCCCATACTGTGATGATATTAAAGAGGTGGGTGAAGAAGCCTTTGGATGGTGGTCAGATCATCAGGGTGGAACCTTCATGAATGGGATTAATGCCCTTATATAAGAGACTTCAGAGAGATCCCAAGCCCTCTCTCTGCCTATGAGAATACAGTAGGAAGATTGTAATATGCAACTAGGAGAGGATTCTCATCAGAACCCTACCATGCTAACTCTCTGGCCTCTGACTTCTAGTCTCCAGAACTGTGAGAAATAAATTTCTGTTGTTTATAAGTCACCCAGTCTATAGTACCTTGTTTAGTGGCTTGAACAGTTTAAGACACACCCTTTATATAGGGAAATCTGCCAGAGTAAAAGGTAAGACAAGGGAATCTGGATCTGGGATCTAAACTGGGGTTGAAGTGATCTTCCATTCTTTCTGGGATGTGTAGTCTGCCTTTTGCCTCTGACAAGCAACAGATTAAAGGCCAAACTTCTACGCATAGAAGTAAGGCCTGACTTGATTGAAGGAGGGTCCAGCTTAATGGAACTTTTCTAAGTGCATTCAGCCAAGAAATGTATGTACATTTCTATTACTAACATATCTAACTTGTTTGGACTTGGACAATTTCTAAGAATAATTATGAACATTGAGTCATTCAAAAAGCTCATTTTCTAAGATTTCAAGATATAATTAGCAATGTGGTATGGAATAAGTGAAAGGGTACAGTTTTGGGGTTGATGCCTTGTATATTTATGCCTCAGACCTTTTCAGTGCTTTTAATTCTTTTGATGATAAAGAATCCAGCAATGTGTGGATCTTTGAATCTGTGGTGTATAGTAAATATCAGCCTAGAGCAGTGGCTCTCAGCCAGGGATGGTTTTTGTCTCCTAGGAACATTTATCAATTTCTGAAGACAGTTTTGGTTGTCATAACTTGAGGGCTTGTGTGATTGGCATCTATTGGGCAGAGGCCAGGGATGCTGTTAAATATCTTACAATTTAGAGGATGACCCCCCACACACACCCCCAGCAAAAAAAGAATTATTTGGTCAGATATGTTGATAGGGCCAATATTGAAAAACTCGGACCTAAAACATAAGCCTAGAACTTCTATTGAATGTTCCTTTTTCAAGCAACTAATGAGAAAAAACATGGGGGAGACAAACAAAAATGTCAGCAGCCCTCCACAGCATTCAGAATTCCTCAGGTCCGGATCATTTCAGATGTTTGCTGTTTACCAATGACAACCAATTTGTTTATTTTCAAAAGTTCAGAGATTTCATGGGGGCTTATTATTAAACTGCCTATTATTTTCTCTTTTCACAAGCCTATTTTAATGGCCTACTATTGAGATGTCTGACATAGAGATCTTTTTGTTCTGAGTGCTGGATCTATTTTCACTTACTCAAGATTTTTCTAGACAATACATCCTTCAACCTGAAAATTCAAGAAGTATAAATCCTCCCCATGGTTCTGTCCTGTCTCTATCCCCAGCTGACAGGCCTTCTACAAGCTCCTCATGTACGTTGGACATAGCGCTTCCTAACAGTTTCATAATTAGAACACCCTATTCCTCTGAACTGTTTAATTTTTAAAATTAATCTCTCTGATAAGCTATAACCATTCAACTCTGAATCATTCTTCTAGTGTCAGAATAGAAGTCTAACTTGTTACAATATTTACAAGACTAATCAAGATCGCCAAGAAAGCCTTATGGATGTCCCACTGGGTCATATGTAGTGTTGATAGAATCAGATAGATCTTGAAAACTTACCTGACAAACACCTTGACATATAATTTTATTAATGAATCCTAGAAACTCATTGGAAAAATTCCTCCTATTCTGAGTTATTCAGGACATATTCTTGAATATAGGGGATTCTGCATAAACATCTTCATAACTGGAAAAGTATAAGAGAATGAGTATTTCATTAATAAGGAATCCATTATTTTTTAAAAAATAAAGATAGTCTAGCACAGAAATGGCTATCTAGTAAATTTTGAAGGGAAATCTGAGGGACAGTTTGGTGGGTTTGTTTGCAAGTTGTGGGATATGAATTTACAGAATGCATGGAAAGATATTTTAAAGAATGCTAGTTGTAAGGTTAAGAGAGTAGGCTTCATAAATTTAAACATGATCCACATAGTTAATAGATATGCCCCTAGAACTGGACGACTGAACAACAACAGAACCTTAGAGTATCCCTAGAATTTTGGTCCCAGCTCTGGAAGGCGTAAGAAACCTGATACACTCTGTAAAGCAGTGGCTCCTAGCAGTGTACACAGCAGTCCTCCAGGAGAGCCTCTCATGAAGGAACAGTGTGTCATGGTAAGAGCTTCCCTTCCTATTGAAGGTGAATTGAGAATCTTTTCTGTCGACCTATCTCTGCCATGGCTCAAACTCCCAGTTTGACTCAGAGGCATGCCTGTAGCAGAGGACTAACCTGTCCTCAAGTCCACTGTCTCTAGAAATGCAGGTAATACAAGGCCATGTAGAAAATGGAGGTTCTCCAAAGTCCTGTGGCAGGCCCTGTAGGCTGTTGAGAGAGGATAGTGAAAATTCCTCCTGATGCCTGGTACACAGAGGGGTCTAGTCGGGCAACCCATCCACATGGCTGCACTTGCAATTCAGCCCAACACTGACACCATCTGGATGGAAACAGGAACAAACTATTGCAACCAACGGGCTGAACTCGGAGCATTTTAGCTGGTACTCAAGAACCTTGGCCATTACTCTTTGTACTGAAAGTTGGGCTATTTTAAAGGGATTAAACCTATGGCTTGGACAATGGGAAAGATGGGTAGATGATCATGAATAAGCCCTTGCAGGGGCAGGATATATGGAAAGATATTTGATTTCTCCTGCAAGAGCCTGTGACAGTCCTCACTGTTTTCCACATCCCAGCTCACAAGGTGCTGACACCCCCCCAGTTATTAGGAAGCTGATGCTCAGTAGATACAGCAGTTTGTATATGTAGAAAGAGTGGCCACCCTAGAGCATGCGGGGATGGTGTAATGCCAAGGAAGCCAGATTGACCTTGAGATACCGTGACGTGATGAATGCAGTCACAGCACATCTCTGTGTTCTAAACAATGCACAAGGCAACTACCAAAGGACTCTGGGACAATGCCCTTGATTTCCCAGCTGGCTAGGGACTGGCAAATTGATTATATTGGGACCCTCCCTCTGAGTGAGGGTTCTAGATATGCCTTGGTTTGTGTGGACATTCTGTCTGGTCTAACCCAAGCTTTCTCCTGTGCCTGCATAAACCAGGTTGTCACCCTTAGGTGATTAGAGAAACTGAGTATCATGTTTGGATACCCTCACCAAAGAGACAGAGAGTGGGGCCACATTTTGAAGGTTGTGTGTGCAAGACTGGACAAAAGAACATGACATCCAATGGAGGTTCTATCTCCTCTATAACCTGTAGGCAGTGTTGTTGGTAGAAAGGAAAAATGGAATATTAATGCAGCAGATTAAATTACCAATAGGTAAAACTACCTTGGCTGGGTGGACTAAAGTACTCCCTCGGGCTTTAATACATTTGAACAATTTGAATGATCAACCAGTAGGGCCTGATGACCCAGATGCCAGACTTGGGACCTCTGCTGAGATACCCCACGTTGTAAAGGCAAGGGAATGGCAGGATACAGCCATTGCCCTGCCCCTCACTTTGCATCAAAGTGCTCTGCTACTAAGCTTACATCACAGCTGGGAGAGGCCTTGAAAGTGAAGTCACTCAGTCGTGTCTGACTATTTGTGACCCCATGGACTGTAGCCTACCAGGCTCCTCTGTCCATAGGATTTTCCAGGCAAGAGTATTGAAGTGGGTTGCCATTTCTTTCTCCAGGAGATCTTCCCGACCCAAGGATTGAACCCAGGTCCCCTGCACTGTAGGCAGACGCTTTACTGTCTGAGCCACCAGGGAAGTAGAATTTACAATGGGATGTTCCACTGGGATGGGTGAGTTACTTTGTACCCCTGAGTGAGGGGAACTACTCAGTCTCTACTAGGATCCTGCTGTCCTGCTGCAAATCAGGCCTATTGAAACATACTGTACCTGGAATGGAACCCACAGCACTGAAAGAGGGGAGAAGGTATGTGTCCTGGTCTGACAAGTTCCTACTAAAAGGAATCAAAAAGCCCATACCCATACTGCTTGAGGTCTCTGTTTGAGTTTCTCTAGATAAGTCTGGAACTTTCTTATGGTTGTTGGCTATGTGTTCCTTCTGTGAAATTACTGTTCATATTTTGTTCATTTTTATTAGATTGTATATCTTCCTATGTGGAATATTTGTTCAGATCTTTTGCCATTTATTTCCCTTTTGGAGGTACTAGTTTTCTTCTTCTTGGGTAGAAATTCTTTGTTTTTTATACTAATGAAGTGTTGTGTGAGTTGTAAATATTTTCTACTTTAATTTTTTTGACATATCTTTTTATGTATAGAAATTTTTACCTTTAACATGCTTGAGCTAATCTATTTTTCTTTTTTGGTTTCTGTTTTTAATCTTTTGTATAGTATTGTTTTTATAATTTTCTGGACACAAGGCTTGAAAAACATCTTTTGTTAATTTATTTATGTTTACTGTGGTTTTTGTCAGAATAGCATTTAGAGTTATTTCACACTTTTTTACATAATTTAAGTTCATATAAATTAAATTACTGTTTGTCCTCACTCTAGAGTATAGGTCCAATAATTTGCAACAAAACTTCTCAGTTTCCTTATAAATTCCCAAGTTAAAGAGCCACTTTAACTTTAAATGTAAGTACTCATATCAGCTATATCCTATCTTACTATTATAATTGAGATCTAGTGTCCAGAATAGGAGAAAACTGAGCCTCACTCTACAGAGCCTTGTTTAAACTATAATTCCAGGTGTGCTACACACTGCTTTGGCTGAAATCTACATAGTAGGCTTTATAGTCTACAAGGGTCAGATGGGTACAGGAATCCATCCATGAAGCCAAAAGCTGCCCTGGTGTAAATGTGCCACCAGGATCCATTTCAAAACAGTGCTTCCTCTTGCCAAGGTCAGTGGCTATCACCGAAGTAACCAGAGAATGCTCATGTTCTCCCTCTCAAAAAGGCAACCTCTTTGCAACATTAAATTTCAGCGCTTTTTGTCCCTTTCTTTGCAGTGATGGAAAATTTTTTTTGTTGTTTACCCTTTCAAAGAAAAGATTACCACCTTCTTTTGAGAAGTGTTGACAGAGAGAAAAAATTGTTTTTAATTTCCCAGAAAATGTTTCCTTATTTTCTGGGAAAGTTTTATTTTCAAAGAAGCTGAGAAAATGAACACAATATCTCCAGGTTTCCCCACATTGGGATTGATTGCTAAACTGAATGCGTGTCAGCTTTGCTGCTTAAACATGAACTCTACACGTAAGAGTATCTTCTTTATTTACTCGTTTAATTTACTGATTCGACTTAGCAGTCAGTATTTCTCACCTTTCTAAAACTGCTTTCCATACACTGCCCTCTGCACTTGTAATTGGGATAAAGCCCTAGAACTGAAAGTATTTAAAACGAGGCAGACAAGTACATATGGGATGAAGCCAGATTTGCTTTGAATGCCACTTACATGATCAGTTTAGTTTTGTTTCAAGCATGAGCCTCACATACAGCCCTTTTGACCTGAGTACTCCATCCTTAAATGGCAAACTAAACATTCATGAAAATTTAATGGCAAGGAAATTAGTACCTTCTTATGTTTCAGACTGTGAAATGGATGGCACCAGCGAGCACTTTCAGCAACAGGCAGAAGTGTGTGAATGTGCTGGGCCAGACCTGAAACTTTTGTCCTTCCAACTTGTCTTTCCTTTTCAAGTTAACTGGCAGCTGAGACGTTCTGAAAGGATATCACCAGGATGCCACCCAAGAAAGGTATTTCAAAATAAAGACCTCATTGTAGGATATTCTACCTTTCTTAGAGATTAGGCACTTTAAAAAAGTTTGTTTCATAATTTTTGTTTTCCTTTTGGGGTAACTCCCCTTTCTATTTTTCTGTGTGTAGGGCCCCTTTGTTTCTTGAGAAACTGGGATGGGTTGAATATTTCTTCAACTTCTTTTCTTTAATGGATGTATGATTTCACCAACTAGTAAGTGCTCAAATTTACCTTCCTTTCATTTAGGAAGACAATGGGGGGAAGCAAAATACACTGAGATTCCAGTGCGGCAACTCAGACTAGGGGTTTAGTCCACAGCAGTGATCTCTTGCTGGATTGGTGTGTGGAGCAACTTTGTGAAGGAGACCTGTCTAGCTTCAGTTTGTGAATTAGATACAGTTCTGAGTTCAGTAAAGTTGATGAGCAGAGCAAAGAGGATTAATTCAGAGAAAGCTAAGAAGAGAGACATAAAACCCTATTGGGGGAGGTATTTATATGAAGGGAAGCAATGTGATGAAGCACTTTTGGTTCCTATGACTTGTCATAGGGGTGTATTTTCAGTACCATGGAGATAGTGGTTAGCATGTTCAGCTGTTATTCTATGATGCTAACACAGTTTGATCTCTTGTCAGCCTCATTTCAGTCCCCAAAAGACAAACTGGTAAAAGTTTTAAATATGGAAAACCAGGAAATACATATTTGCTTTTCAGCATAGAACTTCCAATCCAAATGGCCTTGGTCTCCATCATTCCATTAACCAACTTATTTAATCTTAGAATGGAAAGTGGAGACACTAGACATCTCATTTTGTTGTTGTTCAGTCTCTAAGTTGTGTCTGACTCTTTGCCACCCCATGGACTGCAGCATGCCAGGCTTCCCTGTCTTTGACTATCTCCCAGAGTTTTCTCAAACTCATGTCCATTGAATCGGTGGTGCTATCCAACCATCTCATCCTCTGTCACCTTCTCCTTCTGCCCTCAATCTTTCCCAGTATCAGGATCTTTTCCAATGAATTGGCTCTTTGCATCAGGTGGCCAAAGTATTGGAGCTCATTTAGAGATAACCTGTTAAAGTCATCCAGACCTAGCTCTTGAGAGACTGAGCAGTATCCTATTTAATATGCTCACTTATTTTGTTGACTTCAAACATCTGGGCAGTCTTAGGAATATTATTATCAAAACAAGTCATTACTTTTAAAATTCAAAAACAAAATCAACCACTTCTTTTGAATCTCAGCATACTTTCCCAAAGAAGCTATTAGAAATAGCTCATATTTGTATATTAACTTCTAACAGGTGGGGTTGGTTTTTCATTCATAAGAGTCAGTTCAGTTCAGTTCAGTCACTCAGTCGTGTCTGACTCTTTGCAACCCCATGAATTGCAGCACGACAGGCCTCCCTGTCCATCACCAACACCTGGAGTTCACTCAAACTCATGTCCATCGAGTCAGTGATGCCATCCAGCCATCTCATCCTCTGTCGTCCCCTTCTCTTCTTGCCCCCAATCCCTCCCAGCATCAGAGTCTTTTCCAATCAGTCAACTCTTCGCATGAGATGGCTGAAGTACTGGAGTTTCAGCTTTAGCATCATTCCTTCCAAAGAAATCCCAGGGCTGATCTCCTTCAGAATGGACTGGTTGGATCTCCTTGCAGTCCAAGGCACTCTCAAGAGTCTTCTCCAACACCACAGTTCAAAAGCATCAATTCTTCGGCGCTCAGCTTTCTTCACAGTCCAACTCTCACATCCATACGTGACTACTAGAAAAACCATAGCCTTGATAAGATGGTTCTTTGTTGGCAAAGTAATGTCTCTGCTTTTGAATATGCTATCTAGGTTGGTCATACCTTTCCTTCCAAGGAGTAAGTGTCTTTTAATTTCATGGCTTCAATCACCATCTGCAGTGATTTTGGAGCCCCAAAAGACAAAGTCTGACACTATTTCCACTGTTTCCCCGTCTATTTGCCGTGAAATGATGGGACCAGATGCCATGATCTTAGTTTTCTGAATGTTGAGCTTTAAGCCAACTTTTTCACTCTCCTCTTTCACTTTCATCAAGAGACTTTTTAGTTCATTGTGGCTAGAAGCAAAAATTTCAATACTGCATTTATAGTATGCTTTGGCTTGACTGTGTGAGGATTCCCTTTAGTTATCATAACTGTCAAATGATGTAAGGTAAATACCTTCAAAACATATTTTTCTACTTAGGAGTAGTTTTCACAGGCCTGTTTTTGTTTCACCAAAGATACAGATTTTTAGTATCTGAGTTCCATATGCTAATATTCAGAAGCACTAGGCATTAATATATTCATACATTTTAATGGGGAAAAAAGATAAAATTACACTCTTGTCTGATGTCTTCATAGGTCTTGGAAAGGCTTGAAGAAGGGGCATGAAGTTCATAAACCATTATTGAGAGACATTTAAATGATCCAAATCAAAATTGTCCTAGACAAGAAAAATATCCCTGTGTAGAAGTTGGATCTCTAAGGCCTTTCCTCATGCTACAACAATTGCTTCAATATGGAAATTTATCCCTAACACTTAACATCCCTGATAGCTCAGTTGGTAAAGAATCCGCCTGCAATGCAGGAGACCCTGGTTAGATTCCTGGGCTGGGAGGATCCCCTGGAGAAGGGATAGTCTACACACTGCAGTGTTCTTGGGCTTCCCTTGTGGCTCAGCTGGTAAAGAAACTACCTGTAATGCAGGAGACCTGGGTTCGATCCCTGGATTGGGAAGATCCCCTGGAGAAAGGGACGGTTACCCACTCTAATATTCTGTCCTGGAGAATTCCATGGACGAGCCCATCGGGTCACAAAGAGTCAGACACAACTGAGTCACTTTCACTTTCAAATATCTCATGTTAGTACGTGACAATTTTTCCTCTTCTCTTTGTGGTATGGGGAAAAGTCATTTCCCATCAATGCAGAGATTCATATTTGCCAGTACTGTTATTAAATTATCTTCTTATTCTCTTATGTTTGAACAAGCTGTCTTCAATTTTAATTCATTTAACACAATATACAAAAAAAAAAAAAAAATAGAAACTCCTTGACTTCAAGAAGCTCATAACCTATTTGAGGAGATGAGACAAAGAGTAGAAAATATTTTAAAAAACACTTTTACCATTATGAGAAAGATGTTTGAGTGCAGGATATGAAGTATCAATTGAATTGCAGAGGCAATATATACTATGTACCTTTTCTCATTTCCAATTACTTAATCCTCTTCTATGACACTCTACTGAACATTCTTCAGTTTATCCAGATCAACCCTTAGCTACGGAGCTGAAATTTTCAGCAGATACAAATCTGGTAGGCCCTGGATATGTTTGGATGACCATTTTAAAGTTCTGACTACTACAGCTCTGTTTATGCCGAACTGAAAGTGCTCACTCTTATCACCACATCATATCCTTATCTCTTGGCAGTGTGGGGAGTGGAACAAATATTGGAATCATGCAGACCTGGGTGTGAATTCAATCCTTGCTTCACTTCTTCTTGTAAGCTTTAGATCTTATTGGTTAGGGGAAATTTGGTTACAGACAACATATTCCAGCTTAGCTAACCTAAAGTAAAAGACACGGGGATGGGCGGGGGCAGGGAGAGAACCCACAGGAAAAAAGAGGGTGAGTGTCTGTCTCAGTTTGAACCAGAAACTGAAGTCTTACGCAAACCCAGGAAATTCTCTTTGTCTCTTACCTGTGCAATCTGCTTCATTCTTTCTGGTTGCATATGGTTTTCTCTCTTTTGTAGTAGACATGACAGGTAAGACTAAGGCTTACAGTGCCTAAAGCTTCCATTTCCTCAGCCATATGGGTGAATAAATGTGTGCATGATTATGTCAGATTACAATTCACAGAAAATGTTGGGGAGGTAGTAGAAAAGTTCCCATAAAAGCAGAGTAACTGGAATAATAAAATGATAGTTGTTCACTGCTGCTGCTGCTGCTTCTGCTAGGTCACTTCAGTCGTGTCCGACTCTGTGCGACCCCATAGACAGCAGCCCACCAGGCTCCCCCGTCCCTAGGATTCTCCAGGCAAGAACACTGGAGTGGGTTGCCATTTCCTTCTCCAATGCATGAAAGTAAAAAGTGAAAGTGAAGCTGATCAGTCGTGCCCGACTCTTTGCGACCCCTAGACTGCAGCCTACCAGGCTCCTCCATCCATGGGATTTTCCAGGCAAAGTACTGGAGTGGGGTGCCATCATTTCACTTCTTCTTTTAGTTCAGCTTACTTCTTTATAGGAGATCCTCCATAAATATTAATTTTCTTGTTCCTTACTTCCTTTCCAGGCAATCTTCACTCTCTATCCTAAACAAGTTTCTGCTAAGAGTATATAATATGTACTACCCTCAAATAGAAATACATCTTGATAAAACAGAATTCTTGAGAACAGCTTCCACTTCCATCATTTATCAAGGGAAAAATTCATATATTCTTCCTGGGCCACATAGATACAGTGAAAGTAACCGGGGTTACTTTCGTTTGGATGAGTCTTTATCCAAGAAGGCTGCTTCTTGGAGTGAGGATTGTACAGATACAGAGGCTGCCTATGGGATGAACTGTTGGGGTCGTACCTGTAGGAGTGCTACAGAAGGCCCTCAGGAGAATGCGTTAACCAAGTCTTAGACTGATTACTTTAGAGTGCACTGTGCATTGTAATGCCTTGATACTGGAAAATGAATATGGCTTATCAGAGTGAGGTGATTCTTATAACTGTAAATTACCAAAAAGCTGAAGATCTGCCTGAAATCCAGCCTGGAAAGTGAAATCTCATGGAACATGATTAAAGGTAGTATTTATTTACTTTCTAAATAAACAATCTATGTTTACTGAAGTGAGCTACAGTTATAGTTAGTAGGGCACATAGTAGATTTTGATATAAATCAGTTTGGTTCAGTTCACTCAGTTGTGTCTGACTCTTTATGAGCCCGTGGACTGTAGCACGCCAAGCTTCCCTGTCCATCACCAACTCCCAGAGCTTACACAAACATGTCCATTGAGTTGGCAATGCCATCCAACCATCTCATTCTCTGTCGTCCCCTTCTCCCCATGCCTTCAATCATTCCCAGCATCAGGGTCTTTTCCAGTGAGTCAGTTCTTCGCATCAGGTGGCCAAAGTATCAGTCCTTCCAATGAATATTCAGGACTGATTTCCTTTAGCATGGACTGGTTGGATCTCCTTGCAGTCCAAGGGACTCTCAAGAGTCTTCTCCAACACCACAGTTCAAAAGCATCAATTCTTCAGCACTCAGCTTTCTTTATAGCCCAACTCTCACATCTATACATGACTACTGGAAAAACCACAGCTTTGACTAGATGGACCTTTGTTGGCAAAGTAATGTCTCTAATGCTTTTTAAAATGCTGTCTAGGTTGGTCATAACTTTTCTTCCAAGGAGCGTGCGTCTTTTAATTTCATGGCTGCAGTCACCATCTGCAGTGATTTTGGAGCCCCCCAAAATGAAGT
Source organism: Bison bison bison (assembly GCF_000754665.1). Classification (NCBI taxonomy): domain Eukaryota; kingdom Metazoa; phylum Chordata; class Mammalia; order Artiodactyla; family Bovidae; genus Bison; species Bison bison. Next base: position 109,232 of record NW_011494784.1, read on the forward strand.
CTGTCACTGTTTCCATTGTTTCCCCATCTATTTGCCATGAAGTGATGGGACCAGATGCCATGATCTTAGTTTTCTGAATGTTGAGCTTTAAGCCAACTTTTTCACTCTCCTCTTTCACTTTCATCAAGAGGCTTTTGAGTTCCTCTTCACTTTCTGCCATAAGGGTGGTGTCATCTGCATATCTGAGGTTATTGATATTTCTCCCGGCAATCTTGATTCCAGCTTGTGTTTCTTCCAGTCCAGCATTTCTCATGATGTACTCTGCATGTAAGTTAAATAAACAGGGTGACAATATACAGCCTTGACGAACTCCTTTTCCTATTTGGAACCAGTCCGTTGTT
>NW_011494784.1:109672-125213 GCF_000754665.1 Bison bison bison
CATAAGGGTGGTGTCATCTGCATATCTGAGGTTATTGATATTTCTCCCGGCAATCTTGATTCCAGCTTGTGTTTCTTCCAGTCCAGCATTTCTCATGATGTACTCTGCATGTAAGTTAAATAAGCAGGGTGACAATATACAGCCTTGACGAACTCCTTTTCCTATTTGGAACCAGTCCGTTGTTCCATGTTCAGTTCTAACTGTTGCTTCCTGACCTGCATACAGATTTCTCAGGAAGCAGGTCAGGTGGTCTGGTATTCCCATCTCTTTCAGAATTTTCCACAGTTTGTTGTGATCCACACAGTTAAAGGCTTTGGCATAGTCAGTAAAGCAGAAGTAGATGTTTTTCTGGAACTCTCTTGCTTTTTTGATGACCCAGTTCTTTTTGTTAACGGAACCAGTTAGAAGCTTTGAACAAGACAGCTAAGGAATTTCTTACAGGATGGTATGGCTCATCTATCCCATGTGTCATCCTGCTCCTTGTGTGATCTGGCCTGGGCTCTCTAATTCTAAAACCTTAATTATGTGTTACAGAGTTTTCACGATCTTTGTTTTTTAACTCTGAGAATGACTTCATGATGCTGTAAGTCTTTTTATGCACCTCAGGGCTAATGGTTTATCTGTCTTATTCCTCACATCTATTCTTTCTCCTTGAAGGTGAAGATTCTCGAAAAACTGTGTAGACTGAAGAGGCCTTCCTACCCTTTCAATGTTGATCCTATCGTCTGCTGTTAAGTTTAAACTGAAATGGGTCCCTCATTTATGCAGCACCATGACATTTCCTGGGTAATGAACAGTCGTACAGCAAGAGTAGTTCGTTTTGTTTTTTCATTCCACAGCTAATATTATGTGCAAGTTAAACTTGCAATTAGTCCACACCTTAAAATACGGTGATTTTGTGAAATGGAATTCTCTAACTTCAAATAGACTTCGTTTTCATTGAACTTACTGAATTACATTCAAATCAATAATTCTGTCCTTTAATATCTGGTTTTTGAGAGGCAGTGACTAATACAATAGCATCTCCTCCCCAATTCTATCTGCCTTTAAGAAAATATTTTTGACTCAAAGAAAAAGATGTTTTCCTGCTCTTCTATTTCTGTTCCAACTCCCCAAATATGCAAAAACTCTGGGTTTTCACAGTTCCAGAGTTTCTCTGACTCCACATAAAAGATTTCAATATAGAAACATATCGATAATGCTAACCTCCCACAAAATACTTAGAAAATAATGCAAGAGTATTCTTGCAAAAACATCTCCTGGGCCCTGCAGGAGATACTTGCAAGTTCCAGTCAAACTTATGATGTAGCCCTAGATTTGTGTCCTCATGTGGCTTCTCCTTATTATAATATCACCATTGTGATCTAGGATCCAGTACTCTAAATTCTCTGTCTTTTTCATTTTAGCTTGCTTTAATTTAATTTTTATCCAGGTACCTGGGTGGAAAATATCAATATATTATTTTTACACTAAAATTTAAATTATTGATGGGTAAAGGAATGCTTTTTAGTGCTCTGCTATGGCTCTTTTTTTTTTTTCCAGACCTTGCCTAATTCCTAGATTGTCATTCCCTTCTGTCTCTTCCTTCATCAGAAAGCTTAGATGGTTTCTATTGTTGCCATGTAACATTTAAATAGATTTCCCAAACCAGTATGTCAGGATCTTCTGCCATTTGAACTTAGTTTTACTCTAAGTTCTTATTTGATCTATTTGATCCACTTTCCATTCCCTACCTGTTTGATTAATAAGTACTAACATCACTTCTCTTTTGGCTTCTCACTTTCTGTGCTTCTTTCTCTGACCAATTCTTTTCTTTTGACTGCTTTTATTTTTCAAGTACATCAGTAACATCATTTTAACTACTTTTCTGCCCTGGGAGCCATTCTATCTCTTTAGAAAGCTTTCACTGGTGTCATATCTCATCGTTTATGTTTTGATGTTTAATAGCATGCAGAGTTTTGTTTTCTTTTGTTTTAATAGTATGAGAGAAAGTGTGCTCACTTAACGTTACATTTTTAAAAATTGTTACTTTTTAAAAAAGAAAGAATAGAAAATTCAACAATATGTCATAGCTAGCAAAATATTTGTAATCAGGAATCTTCTAGAAATTTCAGGATGTATCCTATCACTGATTACACTGGAAGACATGGGAAAGCAGGGGCATGGCTGACTTTAATACCATATATCTTCTACTGCCACAAGAATACTTAAGACTTAGTAAGTATTTATTGAGTGAACGATTGACTGTACTGTGAATAGGTACGTGGATAGTGAGTAGAGTGATCTGAGGCTTTATAAGACACCTCCTAAGACCCATTTTCAGGTAGGTGTAAGACATGAGTGTAGTCTAGGACCCCACTCCTTGTTCTTAGCTCACTTTTGCAGGGAGAATTAGAAAAGGAGGTTGGCCTCTGATACTATTTTCTTTGGTAGGTTATATGAGATCAAAGGCAGAAATTAAGGAAATAGGTCTATTTTTAGACTTGGAGACTTATTTAGATAAGTTGCTGTAGAAGGTGGTGCAAAGATATTCACACATAGAATATCACATCAAGGGTGCTTTAACACTGCATTCCAATGATCTGGGAGGGGTTGGGTGGAACAAGTCTGGCAGCTGGTGACTCAGGCTGTGGGTCAGCAGACCTGAATATTACCTTTGGCACCATGATGCTGCCTTAGCTTATAGACTTTTAGATTAATCTAATAGACCTTCAATCATTTGTTTTATCTAAAAAAAATCTGTATAGCTTTCTGCTTCTCTTTAAACTTCTCTTGTTTATAGGTGAGGGCACCAGATGTCTGTGAGCTTATCAGCACTGACCACTAGGAAGAAAATGTATCCCACTCGTGAGAAAGTGACATTTGCTTTCTCTGTGAAGAGGAATGATCTGTATAACTGTGCAGAAGTGGGAACATGGCCTGCAGTTCCGAGCCATGTTCCTCTCCATCCCCCTGCAGTTATGTTTCATTTGTGTGGAGGAGGCTGGGGTTATGTGAGGAGCAGAGCTGCCAGACTGAACAAATGCTATAGTGAGAAGGCAGGAAATTAAATATCAAAAATTTCAAGGAGAAAAATTTACAATAGCTACATTTAAAAGTGCTTTGATGTTGAGAGGTATGAGTGATGTAGTTAAGGAAAACAGGATCTTCTCTAAGAAAGTTAGGAAAGAGCCTAAAGAAGCAGCCCTCATCTCTTGGGGCACAGCTCTTATCTATTCCCTCCATGGCCTGTGCCTCCTCCTTCCTGTGACTTTGCTCCGTATCTTTTTTCCTCTTGGAAAGGTTTCCTATATTAACCGAAAGGCCCCAAGCAAGACTCAGGGGGAAATGTGGTAAGTCTGAGACTGGTAGGAATTTACTGTACAATATCCCTATTGTTCACTGATGGACTGGTTTATTCATTCATTTATTCATTCACTCATTCATGTTACAAACATTTACTGACTGCTACAGTTTGCCAGGCACTAAGGACAAAGAGTTAAAGAAGGCCAACAAAGGTTGATCCTGCCTTCCTGGAGCTTACTGCTTGTGGAGAAAATGAACAGTGGCGTGGTTTACAAATAGCTGGGTTACATAGTGTCAAACCGTGACAGGGCTATGAAGAAAACTAAAGCAGGGTAGGAGAACTAGTGATCCTGGTAGCTTTTGATTTCTCCATCTCTTTAGTTGCTCTTGCAGGTGGCATGGCAAAGGAAATTTCTAGTGTTGACTTTCAAGTTAGGGCATTTTTCTACCCTATTTCTCACCCCTATGTTCTCCCTCCAGCCTGTAAGGTATATTTTTTAGAGGTATATTCCCTTGGATTCTGCAGTGTAAGTCAGCTTCCTTCCTCTTAGCTGCCATATATTCACTATAAAAATGTATATGCACTACCTTCCTTTGCCTAGAGACACTAGACTTCTCTATTCTCTCATTTTTGAAATGGTGTAGAGATCACTCATCTGCTGATAGTCCCTCTTTCCTTTTGTCTTGTGGATTTGTACCTTTTAAAATTCCTTCACTACCATGTGTAGTTAGATCTTGGGAAGTACTAAAGGCAAACATGTATACAACCCACTATATGTAAATGAATTTATCCACTTAATCTGTCTAAAATTTGAGATAATAACACAGCCATCACTGGGTTTCTCTGTGGACTCTGGACATTTTTAATCCCTGTAATTTTTCAATTGCTTGACAGTAACATAGTCAAGTATGTTGACCTGAAACAAACAGATTGCCAGATATTTCTCCAGCAAAAAGAGATTTATTGGGGATCTACATAAAATTACAATTAGGGGTCTGCAGCCACGGTTAGCTACATGCAAGTTCCTGCATGGAGGGAAGGGGAACACTTTTAAAGAGAGGAAAAGGCGGGTGTGTAAATTGGGAGACTGGGATTGAGATGTACATACTAGTATATATATAATAGGGGACAAGGAAATGGCAATCCACTCCAGGATTTTTGCTTGGAAAATCCCATGGACAGAGGAGCCTGGTGGGCTATAGTCCATGGGGTTGCAAAGAGTTGGACATGACTGAGCACACACGCACACACGTATAAAATAGATAACTAATAAGGACCTACTGTATAGCCCAGGGAACTCTAATCAATACTCTGTAATGACCTACATGGGAAAATAATCTAAAAAAATGAGTGAATTAATGTATATGCATAACTGATTCACTTTGCTGTACAGCAGAAACTAACACAACATTGTAAATCAACAATACTCCAATAAAATTTATTAAAAAAAAAGTGATAGAAAGGAAAAGGAAATTGATAGGGCTTTAGTAAGCCAAGAGTCCATGGCTTTTCATTGGCTGGGTCTGTGCTAGGAAAAGAATCTGTCTTCCTACTGGGCTCTGTTTTGGTCACAGGGTGTGAGAGCTCCCCCTTCTGGTCTCCAAACTCTATTTAATTGAGGTTTTTATTTATTCATTTTTCATGGCTAACAGTGCCTATTGCTATAAATTCCAGCCCCCATCTTGTCAACTTAGTGGGGTTGTAACTTTCTCTTTACCAATTCTGCTTCTTTTTTATTAAGATTTTTTTTTTTTTTACTTCTTTTTTAGAGATTCAGTTTAACTCTCAGAACTGTTTACAGGGAGCCTTCAGCAATTTATCCATTACAGTGTAGAATTTTCTACCCAGTAACAGTTCCCGTGGGGGGTTCTGCTTGTAGATTTTGCTCTGGTAAATTGTAATTCTCTGTATTTGCTTCTCTCTCTCTGTCTAATTTTGGGGGCTGCTTTGTGATGTTGATTCTCTGACAGATGTTAGAAGAGTTACTGATTTTCAGTTTTATCAGCTTTTTCATGTTTTGGGGATGGGAGTGATGACTTCCAATCTCTTTACATCTAGAGAGTCAGTGGGACTCTACCTCTTTAATGCAGCTTGTTCTGACCATTTCAACTCCCTGGGATGTTTCCTCTCTCTTAGCCCCCTATTTTTGACCTTTAATATCAGGGTACTTACATTCCACCTTACACCAACTATTTTATTTGTGCATAGCCTATCTTCTAGCTAGACTGGACCTCTTTAAATGAAAGAAAAACATTTTATTTATTTTACAGTTCCCCAGATTTCATTAGATTATTTTAGATTTGAGTGCTTCTGTATATCAGACACTGCCACATACATTTTGCTTATTTAATTATCACAACACTCCTATGAAATTATTTGCTTTTACAATTTGTTGAAATGAAAGCCGATATTCAGAGAGGTTGTATGTAGCCTGTGGTCATGCTTTTTGAAGTGGCAGAACTAGGTTTTGAACTCAGGTCTCCTTGATTCTAAGAAGACAGTTCCTTCAGCTAAGCTACAAAGTCCTTCCTAGTGCTTTGTTGTATTATTGTTGATTGAATGAAATAATGAATGAATTATCTGGATATTTCTGTATTGTTCTCTCTCTAAGTGAAGATGATGGCAGGTACTTGACCTGTGAATAAAATAGTCAACTGAAATCTCTTAATTTGGTAACCAAGAGAAAGTAGAGTTAATTAACTGAAACTCTCTCCCGTCACTTCTCCTTAAACTTGCAGAATGTCTCAGAGACATTTTTCTGAGCTCCATTATAAGGTGGAACATTTTAGCTACTACTGAAGAAAGCACTAAACATTTTATGAGTTGGCTCTTTCTTCCTAACACTGTGGGAAAAAATGTTGTTTGCTAAATTCTGGCTGCTTTATTCCTGTTTTTTTTTTTTTTTTTCATGATGCTTCATAATCCAGGCCTTCTTTACAGGGACACAGGGGTAGTTTATAACTGCAAGGGTCAAAGAAATAAGTTTGTGTGAGATTCTAGAAGACATAGTGAAGCAGTAACCTCTTACTTTCTGTAGCTTTTTTTTTTTTTTTCAAAAATTTCCCTTATTTTTTTGTCTCCCTAAGTCTCAGTCTTAAAATAAAAAACAAAATACAACTTTGCTTTTTAAAGTATCTTTAAAAGTAAATGTGGTAATAATTTACCATAATAATTATTTGGAAATACAGAAATAATCAAAAGAAGAAGAAACTTTCTCACAATTTCATCATCCAGATATGTCTGCTAACATTTTGGCATATTTCACCTCAGCCTGCACACCCTTTTTTCATAAAACATTGATTTCTGATCTCTAACTACCTGAAGGTATTGGATATGAAACAAAGAAGAAAGAGCCAGGAGGCAGCCAGGGGGCTTGACTCATGTTTTGCTTTGCTCTGTTTCCCACATGTGACTGGAAAAAAGAACTCAATCTACAGAATGCTAGAACATTTAGCATGAATAAACTTCTCATTTGGTTAAGTTACCAAATTTACTCTCCTTTCTGAAGCAAATTTTTAAAAAGTGGACAAAATATATGAAACAACCATTTTCAAGACATTATACCTCAGAAAACAAAGGATAGTAGCCTCTAAGAAATGGAAGACAAATGAGGTGAACCCTACAACTGCCCCAGCTACTGTCTAGAGAGAGTCTCCAGGCCACAGTGTAGGGAGTAGGGATGTATGCAGAGATTAATGAACTCCTTGAGTTGAGGAGATACAGCTAAGAGCCCAGGGACACTAAAGCAGCTAAAATTCACAGGGCTGAACAGAAGAGAAAGCTGAACAGAGAGAGCATTCTGGAGAAAAGAAGAGAAAGCTGAACAGAGAGAGAGCATTCTGGAGACTTGCAGTGTTTCTATGCAAAGAGTCGGCCACGACTGAAGCAACTGAGCAGGCACTGACACTTCAACTGCATAATAATCCTTGTTTGCATGTGGTTGGGGAAAGAACCTCCAAAAGGTGTAGAGGGAGAAATCACTAGAGCCCACACAATTCTGGGAATAGTTCATCTTTCTACCAGCAAGAATATAAAATCTTATAATTCGTGGAATCCAGGAATCCAGAGTACTAAGAAGAGTTTTTCCTTAGCAATAGGGAAAAGTTAGCCCTAGACCAAATGTTGTTCTAGTCCCATCTAACAGCTTAAAAGTGAATCTCTAAAGAATAAAACTATTTTAAGGTAACTTAAATGCATATCGGAACAAAATTGAAGAATATTTATAGGAATATAAAAATATTTAACACTCAATAAAGACACATTTATAATTTCTATTATGTAATCAAATATTATCATGAATATAAAGAAGCATAAAAATATATATAATTATGAAAAAATCAATGAAACATAATTATCCAGATGATACAGATACAGATGATATAAATACAAATAGTTATTATAATCTTATTACACACATTCAAGAGACTAATGGAAAAATAGAGACATAGATGAAATTAAAGGGATAAAATTAATCTTCTACAGACAGTGTCTAAGATGAAACATACTGCATGAGATTAACATCAGACATAAATGGTCTAAATACCCAAATTAACAGTTAGGAACAGTCAGACTAGAGTCAAAAACTAAGATTCAACTATATGTTGCCTATGAGAAACTCACTTTCAGTATAAATATACAAATAATTTAACAGGAAAAAAATGGGGGAAAAAAAAGACGTATTAGACTAATCAAAAGAAAGCTGGAGTGATCATGTTAATATTGGTCAAGTTCTATTTCAGAACAAAGAACATTACACAGGATTAAAGAATGCCATTTCATACAGATGGGGTAAATTAATCAAGAGGAAATAAAAAATTTAAATATTTGTATACCTAATAACAGAACCTCAAAATACACAAAGCAAATACTGATAGAATTGAAAGGAAAAATACACAAACTCGCTATTATAGTCAGATTTCAGCACCTTTTTTGTAAAAAGTGATAGACAAGCAAAAAAATTAATAAGCATATAGAAGGCCTCTACAACACTATCAACCATTTTGAACTAACTGAAATTTATATAACTCCGCCTAAGAATAGCAGAATATGCATTATTTTCAAGTAGATATAGAACATTTAGCAAGATAAACCATATTCTAAGTTATAAATAAATCTCAATATATTTAAAGAGATTCAAATTGTACAAAGTATATTCTCTGGCTACAGTAGAATTAAACTAGAACTCAGTAGCAAAAGACTTATCTGGAACCCCCCAAAATTTGGAAAGTAAATATCACACTTTTAAATGACCGTTGGGTCAAATAAGAAAGCAAAACAGAAATTAGAAAGTGTTTTGAACTGAATTACAATAAACATATAGGATTTAAAAAAATTTTGGAAACTGCTAAAACAGTATTTAAAGGAAAATTTGTAGCATTGTACACCTGTATTAGAAAAAAAGGAAAGGTCTCAAGTCAGTGATCTCAGTCTCTACTTTAAGAAACCAAAAGGAACAGAAGAGTAAATAAAACTCAAAATAAGGAAAAGAAAGTAAGTAGTAAAGGCTGGAACTAAAATCAACGGAAGATAAAAACAATAGAGAAATTGACACTAATAATTTGTGTTTTGAGAAAATCAATAAAATTGATAAACTTCTGTCCAGATTAATCAGGAATTTATCAAGGGTAAATAATTTTAATTAAATATAGTTATTCACCTAGTAGAAGACAGAAATGAGAGAAGCAACATCTCTACAAATCCTATTGATACTGAAAGATATAATAAGGCAATATTATGAACAACTGATGCTGAAGCTGAAGCTCCAGTACTTTGGCCACCAGATGGAAACAGCTGACTCATTAGAAAAGCTCCTGAGGCTTGGAAAGGTTGAAGGCAGGAGGAGAAGCGGACAACAGAGGCCAAGATGGTTGGATGGCATCACCGACTCAATGGACATGAGTTTGAGCAAGCTCCGGAAGATGGTGAAGGACAGGGAAGCCTGGTGTGCTGCAGTCCATGGGGTCGCAAAGAGTTGAACAGGACTGAGTGACTGAACAACAACAATGAACAACTCATGACAAGAAATTGACAACTTAGGTAAATTGTACAAATTACTTGTATGATAGCCTGCTAAACCTGACTCAAGAAGAGATAGATAACCTGAATAGAAATTGAATTTACTTTTTAAAACTGATCCACAAAAGAATATTTGGCCAACCAAATAGATGGTTGAGAATAATGCAGGGGCTATAAAGAGAAATATAGGATTCTGAAATTTTCCTTGAGGCTTTTAAAACTCCCTTTCTCTCTCTCTCCCTCTCTTCCACATACACACACACACGCTTTCACAGTGACGTCTCATGACACATGAGACAGGATGTGAAACTGAGCAGTTCTGATGAATGTCTGAGTGATAAGATCTCACCTCTAAGAGCAAAGAGCTGAGAGGCTATTCTGGCTCTGTAAGACCTAGAAACTAGTTTCTTGGGGAATACCTGATTACATTAGGTAGGCCAAATAGCTTCTGAGTCTACCATTACAGTTTTAGCCCTACCTTCAACTGCCTGAAAAAAATGTATTATACTAGATTAGGAAACTGATTTAGGATGTGGTTTGTCTCAATAATCAAAGTAAGTCCATTTTATGGAAAGAAAAGCAAGGAATGATGGGAATTTGAAAATGTAATGAGCACCTGAATTTATTTGTTTTTCTTTTAAAGGGGTTTCTTTTAATCAGCATCAGCTTTCTCTCCTGCCTCCCACCTGGCTGTCATAGGACTGAATTTAGATCTTAATATTTGACCATTGCCCTTCTCTGCAAGACGTAATAGTTACAATCATAGTCCCAACCTTCTGGCATTTAATCAAGATAAAATTGATTACCTTTAACTGAAAACAAAAAAATCACTTATAATCAGGATGCTGATTCCAATTTTTAGTAGACTTAGCAGACTGTCAGGTACTTACTGAGTGCTCCTCATACTGCTTCTCTCTTTTCTGTTGCTGCTGCTGCTGCTAAGTCGCTTCAGTCGTGTCTGACTCTCTGCAACCCCATAGATGGCAGCTCACCAGGCTCCGCCGTCCCTGGGATTCTCCAGGCAAGAACACTGTTGCTACATAGTCCTAATAGCTTGTCCTCTGGATGCCAGAGTACTGACAAGAAAGGAATTTGGAAGCTGAGTAAGAAAGGATATAAAAATCTCTCATTCCGAAGTCCACAGACTTCTATCTTTTTGTATGAAACTAATTTTCTGTGTCACTGAAAGATGGTTACTCACAATGACTATTGGTCCCTTGCTTTTTGTTCAACTTAAACCTGTGCTACAAGTGCTCCAATTATTGACAAGCAAAAACTGGCTAATGAAATTGACTATTGGCTCAGACAGCATGACTTTCAACATTGGCTGGCATCATAAACAGGTGTGGTGAGGAGTAAAGCTGAGTATCAAGAGACAGAAAGTTTGGGGTCAAATTTTATTCCTTGTTTTCATCTTTTGGTGATTAGTCTTAAATATAATCTCAGACTGAATATTGTGGCAATTTTCTTACTTGCAGAGTGCGAGATATTAAAGTAAAGGTCAAAGTCGTTGTGTCTTCCTGTCTTCCTAGAATTTTAGGTGAAAGATGCAAAATTTTTGTTTATGCATAAAAGCATTTGAACCGTCCTTGTAGATTACTATAACTTTTGCTATGTGTGAGGCACTATATTATGTGCCTGCATATTACATTTAGTTCTCCTTCCTTTCTCTAAGACATAGAGAATTTAAATGAATTATCCAAAGTTATGGCATAAAATTGTGGCAGAGCCAAAACTCAAATATGAGTTTGTCTGACTTAAAACCTCAGGCTCTTTCTACTAGAGCCAGCTGCCAACTATGTGAATGCAATAGTCTTAGGAACCCAAATGAGCATAAATCCTTCTTTTTTGCTCCTATTTTTCAGTAGTAGGCCAGTGATAGAAATAAACTTTGTTCTTTATGACCATGATCTTGAAGGAATTGGAATTAATACAAATGGAATTAAGTAGTGAAATGTGTTCATTTGTATTGATTAATGTTCTGCCTATTTCCAGAAATATTTGAAGAAATGTTGCAAAAATCGAATATCCTGAAAGTCCTAATGAGCATAATCTCACTCTCTTATGAACTCTAATAGATATTTATAGAGTTCTAATATCTAATAGATATTTATAATAGACATTTATGCTTGTATGTCTCTGGGGAACTTGCCATTATATCTTGTGTTATTGTTTCTAGTGTTTGTCTAATTCCATCAAGATGGCCCTGAAGGCAGATACTCTTTGTATTAGGATTCTTTAGAGAAGCAGACCAATAGTTCTCTCTCTTTTACATTTGATTTCATGAAGTTCACTTCTAAGAAGCATTACTTCACTTAACAAATCATCTAGTGTTAGTTTGAGGTAGAAATGGCTGAAGTACTTCTGACTAGTCTTTTGGATGTTAAAACTTCATTCTACCATTGTGGATTACTAACTAGAGTACTCAGATGTTAACCAACTGCCCTTAGAATATAAATGAACACATATATCACATTTTATGTGAGCTATTTTAATAAAATGACAGACTACCTACAAATTACTTAAGTGTTTGGTCTTATTGAATATAATAAATTGAGTCTGTGAGGAAGAAATTGGCATGGGTGGATAGTTGATTGCAATACTTACAAATTCCTAAGTGTATTAAGTCATTCAGTCATATCTGACTCTTTGTGACCCCATGGACTGTAGCCTGACAGGCTCCTCTGTCCATAGGATTCTCCAGGCAAGAACACTGGAGTGGGTTGCCATTTCCTTCTCCTGGAGATCTTCCTGACCCAGGGATTGAACCCAGGTCTCCTGCATTCCCAGGGAAGCCCAGGTGGCTCAGATCATAAAGAATTTGCCTGAAGTGCGGGAGACCTGGGTCTGATCACTGGATCTGGAAGATCCCCTAGAGAAGGGATGGCTACTCACTCTAGTATTCTTGCCTGGAGACTTTCATGGACAGAGGAGCCTGGCAGCTATATAAACTCCTGAGGACACCTAGAATTCAGAATTCTTTTTCATTAACTGATGACTGCTAAGTCGCTTCAGTCGTGTCCGACTCTTCGCGACCCCGTGGACTGCAGCCCACCAGGCTCCTCTGTCCATGGGATTTTCCAGGCAAGAGTACTGGAGTCGGGTGCCATTGCCTTCTCCATTGTTATCTAATATCCCTAGCTGAGTAGCAAGTCCTATAATGTGTAATTGTTCCCAAACAGCTAAAGAGCAGAAAAAAGAATGATTCATTCTAGTCAATGACTTACTTTTTCTAAGGAAAAATAAATTATTTCATCCTTAATCCTATTAATATTTTGTCAGAGAAACAAATTTTAAATTTCAGAAAATAAATTCAGTTCTAAGCTGCCCTCATTTTCTTTTTTCTGCCTGTCTTGTTGGAGCCCTTCTCTCACCATTCAGCTTTCATCCTGACTCTCTGCCCCCAGTGCCTTTTGTTCTTTAGAAGATACTCATTAACATTTGCTAATGTATGCTAATGAGTATTAATTAGCATCTTCTGTGTGAACAAAGGCTGGTGCTAAGAAGGATGGGTAGAGACTGTATAGAGTTCAGTCAGCCTTGCTTCAGACTTCTTTATGCTCTGAGAACAGTCATCTTTCAGTTGTTTCATAGTTTTTTGTTTGTTTTGTTTTGTTTGTTTACCCATGAATCCGGACAACCCTTCTTCTTCATGACTGGGAATATTACAGATATTTCATGGGTGACAGAAAGATTCCTTTTTGTTCTAAGCAATCCAAGGATATAGAAGCAAAGTCGTCAAGGGTGTATAACACACTATTTTCATTGGGTTAATAGCCACAAAAACTCACACAGGAGAATGTATTTTCACTTTAGCACATTTATTTACAGCAGTTGCCCTTTGTCATGGTAATTGTAGTGTGAGAGCACACACTCTGAATATATATTATGACAGCATAGTTAAATAAGAAATGTCCTTCCCCCAAAAATAATCTAAATGCAAAGAAGAAGAAAGACACCACTTACTTTTTTGTAACTATAGAGAGCTCTAATGCCTTTGTAAATACCTATTTATTTCCTGGATATAGTTAAAATAAAGTCAACCCTCCAAACCACATAGAATAAGAGTTGCTTTGTTCTTTCTGTAGACCATGGTGTCAGGAAATATTTGATTGCAGCTTTTTGCAAACACTCCTGTATATATTTTGCCATTTGAAGAACGATGATTCGTCATTTCATATTTGTACTTGACAGTTTAGGGGTGAGTGGTAGAATTTAGAATACCAGCTACCCATTTCACTCAGCCTGTTTAATTTTAATGTTATATACTATGGAAACAGAAGGAAAAAGTGCCAAAAAATTTGGTGTGCATCCTCTCTTATTTTATCTTTGTTTTGAGTGAATTTTCTATTTTTCTCTTTGTTTATCTCAGGGTTGTCTCTCTGGAACCTTGTGGTAAAATGTGTTTCTCCATAGACTTAATTCTCTTCCATTTGGCAAATACAATATTTTATATTGTGTTTTTAATAAAGCAGGCATCAGCAGCTATTTATTTTCTATTTCTTAAGGGCCACAGAGCCTTAAAAATAAATATAATTCAAAAGGAAAGACATTAGAGAATGACAGTTACTAGAGGCAGTGATATATATTTTTTTGCCTGCCCCCCCTCCCTCCTTAGGTGAGTCTTAACAAAAACCAAAATTCTTCTTCTTTTTTTGTGATTTTGTAACCACAAATGTAAAATAACTATTTAGTATCTCCAAGATATTATAATGTTTGAAAATATAACCAGTCTTTTGGCATTTATTATACAAATTTCCATTAGTGTATTGTTGAACGTATGCACCCCATGATTTTTTCAGTGGTTTTATAGAAGACCTTATGATTTTAAGGTTTTTAATGGTATTAAGGAAAGATGCTGGCACCTGGAGAAAGAATATCAGCCTAGGTCTGTCAAATTAAACCTTTTCCCAGGATACCTTACTGACAGTTGTGTAATGATCTCATTCTGTTATTACCACTTCAGAGGATTTTTTAAAATGTCTTATAGTTTACCAGTTCATTAACATATTTGATTGATCTAATAGCTAAATAATTATTCTTTTTACTCTGTGGCTTCCAGAATATCATGCTCAAGTCCATGACATGAAGGATTTCAGGTTGTTATAAACAAATGTCCTGAATATCTTTTTGAGTGCATGTGTGCTAAGTTACTTAAATCATGTCTGACTCTCTACAATCCTATGTTCTGTAGTCCGCCAGGCTCCTGTGTCCATAGGATTCTTCTGGCAAGAATACTGGAGTGGGTTGCTGTGCCCTCATGCAGGGGATCTTCCTAACCCAGGGACTGAACCTGAGTCTTTTATGTCTCCTGCATTGGCAGGCAGGTTCTTTACCACTGGCACCACGTGGGAAGCCTGAATATTTTCTTATCCTGACCTAAAACTAGTAAAAATAAATGGAGCTGCTGAGTTAAACTGAATCAGATCTTATATCCTTGGTAGATGATATATGAGAAGAAGAAAAATCACATTCCATCATTTTTGTTCACTTTCATGGACAGTGGCTTCCATTACCTACTTAACATCCACCAATGATAGTGTTTTGATAAATTAATGGAAGCTGAGTGCTGGGCCACTCTCTGTAGGGGAAATGATATCTCAATATGGTTTGGTGATTTCATCTAGTCAGATTAAACTCCTGAACTTCAACAGTTGCTACTTAACCTATTTTCCCTAGAGCCTCCTATCTCTTTTTCTTGCATCTCTACCCTCCCAGTTACCCAGGCCAAAATCCTTGGAGTTATCCTTGATTCTTCTCTTCCTCTCACATCCCACATCATACCACATACTGATGACATGGGTTCTTCACTGAAAACTTGGAAATGTGCTTGTTATGGCATGGATTAATGTCTGTCTCAGGGCAGTTTAGTCTGAGCTAAAAGGTTAATTTTTTATATTTTAATTTATTTTTAAATTTTTTCTTAAATAATACAATTCTAATTGTATTAATGAGCAGTTTCTTACCATTTTGCAGGCGGACATGAAAGTGTGTGTATATGCCCAGTTTTGATAAAGGCAGTGCTTTTGTTTTAAATAGACCATTCAGATATGACCTAAATCAAATCCCTTATGATTATACAGTGGAAGTGAGAAATAGATTTAAGGGCCTAGATCTGATAGATAGAGTGCCTGATGAACTATGGAATGAGGTTCGTGACATTGTACAGGAGACAGGGATCAAGACCATTCCCATGGAAAAGAAATGCAAAAAAGCAAAATGGCTGTCTGGGGAGGTCTT
>NW_011494784.1:125532-131522 GCF_000754665.1 Bison bison bison
TTTCTGATGGTATGGACCTAACAGAAGCAGAAGATATTAAGAAGAGGTGGCAAGAATACACACAACTGTACAAAAAAGAGCTTCATGACCCAGATAATCACGATGGTGTGATCACTGACCTAGAGCCAGACATCCTGGAATGTGAAGTCAAGTGGGCCTTAGAAAGCATCACTACAAACAAAGCTAGTGGAGGTGATGGAATTCCAGTTGAGCTATTCCAAATCCTGAAAGATGATGCTGTGAAAGTGCTGCACTCAATATGACAGCAAATTTGGAAAACTCAGCAGTGGCCACAGGACTGGAAAAGGTCAGTTTTCATTCCAATCCCAAAGAAAGGCAATGCCAAAGAAGGCTCAAACTACCGCACAATTGCACTCATCTCACACGCTAGTAAAGTAATGCTCAAAATTCTCCAAGCCAGGCTTCAGCAATATGTGAACCATGAACTTCCAGATATTCAAGCTGGTTTTAGAAAAGGCAGAGGAACCAGAGATCAAATTGCCAACATCCGCTGGATCATGGAAAAAGCAAGAGAGTTCCAGAAAAACATCTATTTCTGCTTTCTTGACTATGCCAAAGCCTTTAACTGTGTGGATCACAATAAACTGTGGAAACTTCTGAAAGAGATGGGAATACCAGACCACTTGACTTGCTTCTTGAGAAACCTATATGCAGGTCAGGAAACAACAGTTAGACCTGGACATGGAACAACAGACTGGTTCCAAATAGGAAAAGGAGTTCATCAAGGCTGTATATTGTCACCCTGCTTATTTAACTTATATGCAGAGTATATCATGAGAAATGCTGGACTGGAAGAAACACAAGCTGGAATCAAGATTGCCGGGAGAAATATCAATAACCTCAGATATGCAGATGACACCACCCTTATGGCAGAAAGTGAAGAGGAACTCAAAAGCCTCTTGATGAAAGTGAAAGTGGAGAGTGAAAAAGTTGGCTTAAAGCTCAACATTCAGAAAATGAAGATCATGGCATCTGGTCCCACCACTTCATGGGAAATAGATGGGGAAACAGTGGAAACAGTGTCAGACTTTATATTTCTGGCCTCCAAAATCACTGCAGATGGTGACTGCAGCCATTAAATTAAAAGACGTTTACTCCTTGGAAGGAAAGTTATGACCAACCTAGATAGCATATTCAAAAGCAGAGACATTACTTTGCCAACAATGGTTCGTCTAGTCAGGGCTATAGTTTTTCCTGTGGTCATGTATGGATGTGAGAGTTGGACTGTGAAGAAGGCTGAGCACCGAAGAATTGATGCTTTTGAACTGTGGTATTGGAGAAGACTCTTGAGTGTCCCTTGAACTGCAATGAGATCCAACCAGTCCATTGTGAAGGAGATCAACCCTGGGATTTCTTTGGAAGGAATGATGCTAAAACTGAAACTCCAGTACTTTGGCCACCTCATGTGAAGAGTTGACTCATTGGAAGAGACTCTGATGCTGGGAGGGATTGGGGGCAAGAGGAGAAGGGGACGACAGGATGAGATGGCTGGATGGCATCACTGACTTGATGGACATGAGTCTCAGTGAACTCCGGGAGTTGGTGATGGACAAGGAGGCCTGGTGTGCTGTGATTCATGGAGTTGCAAAGAGTCGGACATGACCGAGTGACTGATCTGATTGTATGTAACTTTTTACATCATTTTTCATTTTTCCATTTTTAAAAGGTTATACTCCATTTACAGTTATTATGAAATATTAACTGTATTCCCTTGAAATGTACCCCATTTATATGGGAAGAACTGATGTTGACATTTGCTCATACACAAAGGAACCCTAAACAAATAACACTAGTACATTGCTAATATGGAGAAGGAAATGGCAATCCACTCTAGGACTCTTGCCTGGAAAATCCCATGGACGAAGGAGCCTGGAAGCCACTGTCCATGGGGTCACAAAGAGTCGGACCCGACAGAATGACTTCACTCACTCACATTGCTAATAAACATAACTAGTACATTGCTGGAATAACCCAAGTAAACTAGATAAGATATTCATACCTAAACTTGAATCTTATTGTTATAAAGTCGTTCTTTTGCATCAAATAGCTAGACTCCTTAAGTACTATCACTTTTCCTCTATAGTCTACGAACTCCTAGTCCAGAACGCTTTGCTCTATGCTGCTGCTGCTGCTGCTAAGTCACTTCAGTCATGTCCGACTCTGTGCGACCCCATAGATGGCAGTCCACCAGGCTCCCCCATTCTATAGACCCTTGTAAATGCACAATAAATGTTAACTGAATAAATGAATTTTCAGTTTCCAAAGGAATGAGCTGGTGCTACAATAATCCCTTCATGAGCTAAATGTGGGTCAGAGGAACAGGTGATATCATTCAGCTCTTTCAGCTACTTGGCCACTCTGATCCTGAAGAACCATACAATATTTTCAGTGCTATAGACTGAAAGAGAGAGCCTGGAACAATATTCACTTTTCTGAACGATTCCAGTGCCTCTAAAATGTGACATTTTGCTGTTGTTTCCTTTTACTATTTCTAATTACTGGGTCTATTTGCATGAAATGAGGATCTGGGTTGCCTAGGAGTTCATCTGCTCCCATTTCATATTCTACTCTTAAATAAGCATACTTTAGTGTAGTCTTGCTTGCTGCCTTCAACATTTAGACAGGACCCCCCACCCCCACCCCCAACTGTCCCACTCTCCTCCCATCACTCCCCAGGAGAAAGGTTATTTTTAAAGTACATAATCAATAGGCTTTGGGAAACATCCAGAACATGAGAAGGTCATATGATTGAGAGCAAGCTACCAGGGATTGCTGAGAGAAGGGATGGCAACAAGCCATGCCAAAAATTGTCTGAGGGGGGAAAGACAGTCTGTAACTCGCATTTAAATGTTCTGAGTTATTCTTTGCACAGGGTTTTGTTTGGGAGGGGCTTCTTAGCTTGGTTCTTCAGCATTACTTTGAGTTTCAGGAGATGCAGATCAGCATTGACAGTAGCTTTTCAGACTAAATAGTGTTACATTAAAATCAAGCTTCCTCTGAGGCTCTTGATGGTCTTCAATCTCCTGGTCATGGTGCTGCTATTTAGTTCCTGATGCTGATGCTGCCTTTGCTGAGGGTTTGAATCAAGAATAAACCAATTATGGTCACAATACCTATAAAAACAATGGCTCCGTAGCTCCTGACTCAACTGCCAGACAAAAGAAACACTGCTAAACAAAGAATGCACCTACTGAGAATGTGTAGATGATCATGCACAGATGAGTATCGCTATTGGAGAGTCACCTCAAGAGGAACAAAGAGGCTATTTCTGCAATACTGTCCATTACATCACTCAGAAACCATAGCTCTTTTTTTCTTCTCTACTTGCAACCACAGCAGAGTTATCTCCCCTTATGCAGTTTTACTTAATGGCAATTTGTAACTATCCTTCCTGTACCTTAGAAGATGACCCATGACTCCAGCCCTGGAGTCTTCTCTCTTCTTAGCAGAGGAAATTGATTTGTCACTCATCTCCTTGGCTTGGGACATTTCATTTTGCTGTTTTTGTTTAATAGGATTGTAATCCTTCCTAAAGATTTGCTTGTATCTCTATTTATTTAGTATTTTCCTCCATTTCATTATTTAACTTTAATCATGTCTAGTGAGTTGATTATTAAAAATCAGTTTAGTATTTTGTGTGATTTTTTGCTTTAGGTATGCATGGTGCAAAAGAGGCTGTGTGTCAGCCTTTGCTATTTGTCCTCAGCTGTTCCTATATTATGCCACTGATCAGACCTTGGTCTAAGGCTAATCTTATATCCTTAAGTTGCCTTCCTAAGTGAATTCCTCTTTGACTGAAGAAATTTGGTGGTAGCATTAATTGCAAGTAAAGACCATGACTTATTGTTGAATATAAAATATCTTCTGAGAAGTGTCTGTTGTCACCATTGTGAACTCTCAGTAGTGACATAAAGACTTTTGTCCCCTGCAGATCCAGTTACAGCCAGTGACAAAGGCATATGTCCACTCTGAATAAAAGAACACTTATTTTCCTATTCCATGGCTGACATTGAGTGATAACATTTTTGCATATCGTAAAAATTTTTATGCATATGCTGTTTAAAGGCAAAAAGTGCTTTTACAATAATCTTCTTTGTGAATAGAATTTAAACTCTGTATGTGCTGCCTTTTCAATATGCCTGTCAAGCTCTGAATAATAACCTTTGACAGTGCTGAGCAGAAACAAAACCAGAGGTTGTTTCCTCTGTTCACAGCAGCATTGTTTATTATCTTTGCTGTTTTGGACTTAGGCTCATCCACCTTAAATAAAATATGTAAATTAATATTTTAAATGTGTTACTAAACTGTGCTTTAAGCAAATAGTCTGCTCTGATTTTTGCCATGGCAAGTCACAGATCTTTGTCTCTGGCTGACTCAACCTGTGATGAACAGATAGTAGTTGACAAGGGGAAAAATCTGCCAATTAATATATTTTCTGATATTATTGTACCATTAAAATTTTATAAAACTTGTATATGCCTTTATAAAAATGGAGCTAATCTGAAAACAAGACCCTAAGGATGAGGGGAGGAATAAACAGAAAAAACATTCTTTGTCTTGAAAGAACTATTAAATCACCTATCTCCACATTGTCAAGGTAAATCATATATGGAAAAATTTAGGCTGCATATAATATGTATAGAAATAATTAAAATAGGAAATATCAACTTTTAAGCATTTTTGAAAAGTTCTTTGACACTGGGTAGCTGGTTAGAATGAAATATTCTCTATTTTAATAAGTTAATTTGGTTATAATAACCAAATGGTTTGTGCATGTGAATACAGCTTTGCTAACAACTTTCTTTATCATACAATGAAATGACCCAACAAACCCTAAGTTGACTTACTGCAGAATAGAATTTATTTTGGTTGAAGTTATTTTGAATTGAACTGACAGGCTTATGATTGACATGTTTTGCAAATTGTTGAAGGTGATGAAGCAGGAAGTCCTTGCACAACACTCTATAAGATGCTATAGCTGTATATCTTTAATAAACAATGTTCATTTTGACAAGTTCATTGAAAAAATATATTAACTGCACAGAAAACTTTACAATGAAAGTAACAACAGTAAAAACCAGTTATTAACAATTGTGCTGTCATTTAAAGAATTGCTATATTTTTTCTTTCCTCAACAGTGCAAATCCAAGTGGAGGAGAAAGAAGATGATACTGAGGAAAGTTCAAGTAAGTGGGGATGGACCCAGTTGGGATATGTTTCCTGTGGAATTTCAGTGAATTTAGGGGATTTGTTCTCTTATCTTGTGGGAATATGCGACCCTATGCAAACACAGGAGCACATGTGGATGACTTTCAATGGTCTTACAAGAGCGATCAAGTCCATCTGATAGACTCTTCACTTGAGAGTCCATTCAACTGGCAAAACACACATTCCACCTAATTTATAAATTGCTCATCATTAGCAAAGGAGAAGAGGAAAGGTATAAACATCTGAATGCAGAGTTCCAAAGAATAGCAAGAAGAGATAAGAAAGCCTTCTTCAGCGATCAATGCAAAGAAATAGACGAAAACAACAGAATGGGAAAGACTAGGGATCTCTTCAAGAAAATCAGAGATACCAAAGGAACATCTCATGCAAAGATGGGCTCGATAAAGGACAGAAATGGTATGGACCTAACAGAAGCAGAAGATATTAAGAAGAGATGGCAAGAATACACAGAAGAACTGTACAAAAAAGAGCTTCATGACCCAGATAATCACGATGGTGTGATCACTGACCTAGAGCCAGACATCCTGGAATGTGAAGTCAAGTGGGCCTTAGAAAGCATCACTACAAACAAAGCTAGTGGAGGTGATGGAATTCCAGTTGAGCTATTCCAAATCCTGAAAGATGATGCTGTGAAAGTGCTGCACTCAATATGACAGCAAATTTGGAAAACTCAGCAGTGGCCACAGGACTGGAAAAGGTCAGTTTTCATTCCAATCCCAAAGAAAGGCAATGCCAAAGAA
>NW_011494784.1:131898-132257 GCF_000754665.1 Bison bison bison
TACATCATGAGAAACGCTGGACTGGAAGAAACACAAGCTGGAATCAAGATTGCAGAGAGAAATATCAATAACCTCAGATATGCAGATGACACCACCCTTATGGCAGAAAGTGAAGAGGAACTCAAAAGCCTCTTGATGAAAGTGAAAGTGTAGAGTGAAAAAGTTGGCTTAAAGCTCAACATTCAGAAAACGAAGATCATGGCATCCGGTTTCAACACTTCATGGCAAATAGATGGGGAAACAGTGGAAACAGTGTCAGACTTTATTTTCTGGGCTCCAAAATCACTGCAGATGGTGACTGCAGCCATTAAATTAAAAGACGCTTACTCCTTGGAAGGAAAGTTATGACCAACCTAGAT
>NW_011494784.1:132357-140269 GCF_000754665.1 Bison bison bison
CAAAATCACTGCAGATGGTGACTGCAGCCATTAAATTAAAAGACGCTTACTCCTTGGAAGGAAAGTTATGACAACCTAGATAGCATATTCAAAAGCAGAGACATTACTTTGCCAACAAAGGTCCATCTAGTCAAGGCTATGGTTTTTCCTGTGGTCATGTATGGACGTGAGAGTTGGACTGTGAAGAAGGCTGAGAGCCGAAGAATTGATGCTTTTGAACTGTGGTGTTGAAGAAGACTCTTGAGAGTCCCTTGGACTGCAATGAGATCCAACCAGTCCATTGTGAAGGAGATCAGCCCTGGGATTTCTTTGGAAGGAATGATGCTAAAGCTGAAACTCCAGTACTTTGGCCACCTCATGTGAAGAGTTGACTCATTGGAAAAGACTCTGATGCTGGGAGGGATTGGGGGCAAGAGGAGAAGGGGATGACAGAGGATGAGATGGCTGGATGGCATCACTGACTCGATGGACGTGAGTCTCAGTGAACTCCGGGAGTTGGTGATGGACAGGGAGGCCTGGCGTGCTGAGGTTCATGGGGTTGCAAAGAGTCAGACACGACTGAGCGACTGCTCTGATCTGATCTGAAGTGGATGGTGGTCCAGAAAATTTTGCTTTTTTATTTCTTTACTATTTTCTTTGTTAAAATGTTTTCCCTTAGGTTGAATCTATTACAATATAACAGATTGGCCTTTTTGACTAAAGTGATCAGGTTGTTGAATAAAAATGAATAACTGTTCTTTTGAATTCATGAATATTTTGTCTAAATTGCCCTGTTGTTTTTACTTTGAATAGGTTCAGCTCAAGAGCCTGAATTGTGACCCATTCCTAGGCATGCAAACCACTCATGGACAAGAACAGAGAAAGATTATTTTATGAGCTAAAGTTTTGAGTTGATCA
Source organism: Bison bison bison (assembly GCF_000754665.1). NCBI lineage: Eukaryota > Metazoa > Chordata > Mammalia > Artiodactyla > Bovidae > Bison > Bison bison. Next base: position 133,255 of record NW_011494784.1, read on the forward strand.
AAACTGAAAGTGCAGCATTTCAAGGAGAGTTCATTTAGAGAATACATCAACACCATCAGTTAAAAACCTGAGCCCAATATGACAGCCAGTGAATGTTCATGGTGACCGTTGTTTTCATTAATTTGGTACATTCTGCATGTAAACAGCCCAGAGTCTCACACAGATCCTACAGGCTCTGACTTGACTACTATAGGGGAGGAAAAGTAATTTTTCCTTTACCCTTCTGAGTTTCTTAACTGATACTCCTATGGTCTAAGACAGTTTAACAAGAAAACCAAACCAAAACAGAAGTTTATTAACACATACACCTCATGTATACATGGATGATACCCAGAAAAAAACTGAGTAACTGTGTGAGGTGGCTTAAAATTTAGACTTAAATGCCATCTAAATAGGGAAAAGTGAGGGGTATGTAGGTCTCTTGGGAGAGAATAAGTTTTAAGAGGATAGATAGGAGGTATGATAGTTTATGATACAATATGTCTGTATGTGGTGTTGACCTATAGTCTCCTCTATAGAACACTTCTATAGTGTTCCTTGGGGATGAAATCCCTGGGGAGGGGATTTATGACAATTGAGTTCCTTTAGGAAGCTCTGTTTTCAGGCAGATAAGAGGAATTCAGAGAAAATCTCTTTCTGCATTTGCTGTTTTTCAAGTGCCACATCTCAAAATAGTCAATACACTGAGGTGGCATATTTTGGGGTGTTATATTCTGAATGTCTTTCTGAGGTGGTATATTCTGCTACCTTTCAAAACTAAATTGAGCCCATTCCAAAAGGTAATGTTTATGTAAATCCACATTTAGTAGGCAACTGTAAAAGCACTTCTTTTTTTAAGAATTTGAATGTTTGGAAACTAGTGAAAACACTAAAGATAGCCTTTTTGTCCTAAGTGCTAAAAGATAAATATAATGATATACTTTTCATCCATGGTAAAACTCTGCAAGTTTAATATCTTAGCTTTAATGTAAAATATACTAAAATGCAGAATACCAAGTGGCTTCTTGAATTTTTGAGTTATTTGAGGGTGAAATTGTTTCTCAGTTCCTATGAGGCCCTTGTTCTTTCTATGATTAGTGACTAAAATGAACAATAAAGGCTGGGTAGATTTTCAAAATGCCAGAGTGGGGTTTGAATCATGCAACATCTGCCACAGTATTTAATAAATTTTTGGTCTTGATGACAAGAGTACAGTTTTCAAAACCTAATTAGAAAAGTTATTCTCCTGTTTCTCTGTGCTAGTCAAACTTTAGTAATATTGGTAATGTTTAGATCTTATTTAGATTTGGAATATCAATTAAAGTTTAATAAGTAATGTTAAAAAGAACAAAATTTATAAAAAAATAAAATGACACACACTATGTAAAAATGAACATATTTAACTAATAAATGAGGAATCTGGTGAGCTATTTATAGCAGTTACCAATTCAAAGGAAAATTCAAAGAACAGATTCATTTATAGATCAGGAATATTGAACTGATTGTGTAAGTGAAGACATGACTGTTTTGTGGGGGTTTTTTTTCTTTCCTTTCTTTTTTGGTGGTGGAAAGTTGTCTGCACTGAGTTTACTTGCTTGTCTACGGACAAGAACTATTTTCCATTGCTATCTAGTGATCTACAATTTACAAAGTTACAAGATAGCTTCCATAGAATTAGCATCAGACAACATAAAAGGGTATGGTACAGACATTTCATAGTTTTCCATTAAAGCACAATTTTTTCCCTATAGTAGCTTCTATTTAAAAAGATAGTGATAATTACGAGTAATATTTGTTTTTTAATAATAATTAACTCTAAATATCAGAAGTTAAAAAGCAAAAGTGAAGGTGAAGTAGGATTGTCTGTCATAAACAGTGAAGGAAGGAACTGAATTCTCCTCCTACTCTTTACTGGAAAGCTTCCAAAGAAGTTATGGACATGTGAGGCATTAATTGTCAGTTGGTGAATAAAATAAAATAATATTATTTCTCTCAATCTTGTATTAAATTTATTAGTTATCTATTTCTAATCAAAAAGATAGAATGATCAAGCAAAGTTATTTACTATCAATTTCATCTAAGGAAGAGAAAGAAATTTAGGAAAAATAAGTATTTGAAGTTAAGAATGAAAATGATATTACATAAAATAGATAAGCAACAAGGATTTACCAGGTAACACAGGGAGCTGTATTTAATATCTTGTAAAAACCTATAATGGGAAATAATCTACAATATATATATATTATATATATATATATATATATATAAAACTGAACCAGTTGCAGTACACCCAAACAAGTAATACAATATTGTAAATCAACTATGTTTCAAGTTTTTTAAAAAAGTTAAAAAGAAAAGAATGAGAATGATTTGAATTAGAAAGGTATTTGAATTATGTCAAGGCATAAATTAATTTCTTCAAAATTATTTTAATTTATAGCATTTCCTTGCATTCTTATCATTTGTTCTAAGATAGAAGTAATATTAACACATAGTGATTAAACACTCAACCCTTATGTATTGAATTGATAATCTACAATTTGAATTATGTCAAGGTATAAATTAATTTCTTCAAAATTATTCTAGTTTATAGCATTTCCTTGCATTCTTATCATTTGTTCTAAGATAGAAGTAATATTAGCACATAGTGATTAAACACTCCACCCTTATGTATTGAGTTGATAATCTACAAACTTGGTCTGAGAGGTCATGGTATGATATTAAACTCCCAAGTCATCTAGTTATGCAAGTAAATGAAGGCTGGAATTCTAAGCATATTAGAATTGGGGGATTGATACTCACTTATTTGAGTAGCTAAACCACAAGAATGAGAATGTAGATAAGTGTATTTAAGTGGCAGACTATGAAATATATATGGCATGGTGCATTTTATCTTGATATGACAAATGTCTAGATTATGGTTTCAGAGGTGTGACAATGATAATTAAAAAGTAAGAATACATTTGGTATCGGGAAAGCACTTTTCTGAAACTACTCACTGAAGCATTAACTGCTGTGTTTAGGCGAAGAGGAAGAGGAGGAAAACAAACTACCTCGAAGACAGAGCTTGAGACCAAAAAGGAAACGGACCAGAGATGTTATCAATGAAGATGATCCAGAACCTGAACCAGAGGATGAAGAAACAAGGAAGGCCAGAGAGAAAGAGAGAAGGAGGAGGTTAAAGAGAGGAGCGTAAGTTAGTTCTGATCTATAATTGACATTCTTTTTCACTCAAAAGTGCCTGATGCGGAAAGATCACTCTTTAGGCACTCCCTAGCCTTAAAATTGGTAATTAAAACTACTTTCAGAAAAACAAGCTTAGTCTGATGCCACCATTTTATTCCACTTAGTTAAATGTATTTTAATATTAAAATAGAATTTTTAAATGAATATATATTGAGAATGGACTTATGAGAGATTTCCTTATGAGAGATCTAAATTGTCATGGGTCATTAACATATTATAGTTAATTTAAATATTTTAAAGTTATTCTGTTAGTTAAATGCATCGTTAATGAAGTTAAATGAAAAACTTATAAACATGATCCCAAATCACGTATCTTACAGAGCAGGAGTTGGAAAACTATGGTTAATTTCAACCTAAGAGCCAAGAATGGTTCTTATCATTTTAATAAAACTGTAATTTAAAAAAAAAACACACAAAGAGGAATATGGGACAGAGCTGTATGTAGCTCCCAAAGTCTAAAGTATTAACTCTCTGTCCCTACAGAGGATTAGATCGTCCTTTCCTTTTTAATATAACTCTATGTCTTTCACTTCTAGCAGGCCAATGATTTTCTGATTGCTACCTTTGTCTAGAGTAATATATTAAATGCTGTTTAGGGAAAAAATTCAAGAAAGTAATTTTCTGGTTTTTGCTTCCTGGAAAATGGCAGATGGCAGGAAGGTGGAAAAACTGTGTATGTGAAACTCATTTACTAATAGGAAACCTAGGCCACTTGGACAGGATTCAAGAGAATAACTCCTCTGCCACCCCTAGGTGGGGCATGGGAATCACCATGAGGTGATAGGCTCTGTCCTCTGAAACAGTCCTAGAACTTTAAATGCTGAGAAACTTTCCAAGATTTCCTCCCAAGATGACACCTTGTGGTATTCAATAACTAACTATTATTTGTGAATATTTTATCAACAGAGAAGTTTAGCATTAGTTGATGATGGTTCCTTTTATTTATTTATTTATTTTTTGATTGTCATTTTCCTGTATTTATTGTTTATCTTTTTTTTTCATTTTTTTAGCTTCCTTTTTTTTTAAATTTTATTTTATTTTTAAACTTCACATAATTGTATTAGTTTTGCCAAATATCAAAATGAATCCACCACAGGTATACATGTGTTCCCCATCCTGAACCCTCCTCCCTCCTCCCTCCCCATACCATCCCTCTGATGGTTCCTTTTATAATAAGAGTAACCCCACCCATTTCTTCATTGTATTTTTGTTGACTTAAGGTTTTAAATCTCTCTCTTACTCTTCTTTCTCCTTCTCTTCCTTTTTCTCCCTCTCCCCAATCTCCTCTTCTTTCTTCTATCCTTGAATACTAAGACATCACCTGCTTTCTGTTTTACTCTGATATTTTTTATGTCTATCTTCAAGTATTTTTATGTTTCATTCTTTTCAAAAACAAAACACCCTTTTAAGTTTCATGTCTTATTATGATTGTTATTTCTATTATTAGGTAGTAATATTTCCTACTAGCAAAGGTGATGCTTTCTGACAGTGGTATTTCATTGAGGAAACATCACCAATAGACATATAAATGATATAGATTGTGTTCCAGAATTTACCTTTTCCTCTCCACCTGTGCTTCAGAGATGTCGCTTTTAAAAGATGACTCAGATGGGAATTCCTTTGCTTTCTTGGTCTGCTCAAGGGCCTCCTGTCAAGGCTCAACCTCTAGAAATAGGACCATGTGAATCAACTGGGTCTTGGCCCCTGTTACCTGGGGCAATCTTGTCCCTGTGACAGGGTCTGTCCTTAGCTGGTCCCACTCTCATCCTGATTCTGAGAAGCCAGAAGCACCCGTCTCCCATCCTCCCTTCTCCTCTGCAGAACCAGTCTTGACTAAAATGAATTTTCTCTCCATAGGTTTTGTAAATTATATTATTATCGCCATAATTTTTACAACTATTTTAAATAATATAAATTACTTATGATGATTGACAGTTCTGATCACTATTTCAGGGTCCATATTCCATTGTTCACTTTGAAGATAAGCCCTTCTGTTTTTAAGAAAATGTATTAGCAAATATGTTTTGAGAAAGATTAGTAGGCAAATCATGGCACATTTATTTAGGTTAACTAATTCATGATCTTCTTTTATTTAAATTTTCATGTAAAACACCTTAGGGAATTTTTCTTGCACTGAAAAAACATTTGAAAACAACTAAATCCAAGGTTGTAATGTTAACTGTCTTTGGAGATGGTTAACAAAAACTGCCTTGTTTGGCATTTTGAAGTATTTCTAATAATATTATATGCTTTTCTTGACCCAGTTTAAGTGAATAAGTAATACGTTTATAGCAGTGAGAAATTCAGCACATTATGCCTCCTTTTTCCTAACAACTGTTGTTTAAATAAATCAAAACTAAGATAGAAAGCCATTCTTACACAAATTAGCCCTACATTTTAGAAGCAAAGCATGCCTGTGCTACACTTTTTTAATATGATTAGCACTTTCTTTGAGTGGTTCCTGGAAAAGCTGTTTCCCTGTAATGCAATGTTTAATCATGCATTATTATATTTAAATTATACAAAAAATGTAATATCTTAACTACCTGCATATTTGAAGGTAATTTAGCTGAGAACAACTATACATTGTAGCACAGCATGATCTTACTGGAGCAATCGACAATTAACAACACAAAGATTAAAAATATACCAGTCTGAGATCTTTTAGTGTAGGAATAAATATCTTTCCATAACTTGGAAGACATTGTTATATTTTATTTTAGTGTACTTGTTGGTAATCCTGTCATCCAGAAAAATTCTGTACATAAACATTTATTTAATAAATATTTATTCAGCTCCACTTCTGTCAAAGATAATTTGCTAATTTCTTTGGAAGATATGGATATGAATGTGAAATTGCCTCCATTCTCTACAAATTAATAACATAGTAAGGGAGAGGCCACTTAGACACAATTATTATGAAATAAGGCTGTATAAATGTGCCAGGGAAGTAAAAAGTGATTTAGAGTCTTAAAGAAAACTATCTCGTAAGGACAATCAGAAAAGGGTATTGAAGACATTTCATATGATTTTTGAAGGAGTCATAGAATCTGAATATGTTAAACATGTAAAGTACTGGGTTTAAGACAGCAGGAAACTACATAATTAGTATTTAGGAACGTAGAGAAATGTAGGGAAATAAGCTTTAATTACATGGTAAATCCAAACATGAAATAGATCATTCTTTCATTCTGTGTAAGTATTTTGTTATCCTTGTACAGCACCATAGGATTTTATATGTATGTATGCTTAATCGCTCAATCTTGTCCGACTCAGCAACCATATGGATGGTAGCCTGCCAGGCTCCTCTGTCCATGGGGATTCTCCAGGCAAGAATACTGGAGTGGGTTGCCATACCCTCCTCCAGGGGAGCTTCCCAAGTCAGGGATCAAACCCAGGTCTCATGCATTGCGGGAGGATTCTTTACCATCTGAGCTACCAGGGAAGGATTTTATATAATAAACATCAAATGTTTAAAATAGAAACAACTTAACGACATTCAGAGTTGTATCTTAGTATGAGTGCACTTCCATAGTTCACTTAAACCAGGATTACTATTCTAAGAAAAATGTCTTAATTGGTTAAAAAAAAACCCAACCAAGCTATCAATGACAGATGTTATTTTACAGGGTTAATTAAATTTCTGTTTCAGTAACCATGACCTGATTAAAAACTCTGGTGGTGGTTTAGTTGCTAAGTCGTGTCCAACTCTTTGCGACCCCATGAATTGCAGCACGCCAGGCTTCCCTGTCCATCACCAGCTCCCAGAGTTCACCCAAACTCAATGCAT
>NW_011494784.1:140369-140629 GCF_000754665.1 Bison bison bison
CAAACCCACGTCCATTGAGTCGGTGATGCCATCCAACCATCTCATCCTCTGTCATCCCCTTCTCCTCCTGCCCCCAATCCCTCCCAGCATCAGAGTCTTCTCCAGTGAATCAGTTTTTTGCATGAGGTGGCCAAAGTACTGGAGTTTCAGCTTTAGCATCAATCCTTCCAAAGAACACCCAGGACTGATCTCCTTTAGGATGGACTGGTTGGGCCTCCTTGCAGTCCAAGGGACTCTCAAGAGTCTTCTCCAACACCACA
>NW_011494784.1:140815-151672 GCF_000754665.1 Bison bison bison
TCCAAGGAGTAAGCATCTTTTAATTTCATGGCTGCAATCACCATCTGCAGTGATTTTGGAGCCCAAAAAAATAAAGTCTGACACTGTTTCCACTGTTTCCCCATCTATTTGCCATGAAGTGTTGGAACCAGATGCCATGATCTTCATTTTTCTGAATGTTGAGCTTTAAGCCAAATTTTTAACTCTCCTCTTTCACTTTCATCAAGAGGCTTTTTAGTTCCTCTTCACTTTCTGCCATAAGGGTGGTGTCATCTGCATATCTGAGGTTATTGATATTTCTCCCAGCACTAACTGATTTAGTAGGTACAAATAATCACTAGGCTAATAATAAATAGGTTACTGGAAAGATGAAAACACTAAGCATCATGGTAATAGCAACTATAGGAAGCAAATAGCACACCATGGGCTGGAGGAACAATGGAAAGAGGTTGAAATTAAAACCTAAAAGCATAGAGGAGAGACCCAGGGAGCTGAAACTACTGCAGAGGGGGCGATGCTCAAGTGGTGCTGGTGTCTACAGGGTGAGTGATGAAGCTGGTTCTGCTAATGTTGGAAAAACTGGCAAACCAGTCTCACCTGCAGCTATGGGAAGGCCCTGCAGCTCTTGGGGTGAAAAAGAATTGCTGAAGAGTAAGCATCCCACAAGAGGCAAACGGGAAGCTAAAGGAAAAACCAAGTCCCTTCTTAGTATACTCTATTGGCAGCCAATTATGACAGCAGAATGTTGAGCCAACTGACAAACTAGAAATGTGTCCTACAGAGTCACAGCCACAGAATCACAATATTAAGTCTAAAAGGGTAAATTTGAAGTTAAGTGACCGTGTTGTTGTTGTTCAGTCACTAAGTTATGTCTGACTCTTTGAGACCCCATGGACTGCGGCACGCCAGGCTTCCCTGTCCATCACCAACCCCCAGAGTTTGCTCAATTCATGTCCATTGTATCAGTGATGCTATCTAACTATCTCATCTCCTGTCACCCTTTTCTCCTTTTGCCTTCAGTGTTTCCCAGCATCAGGGTGTTTTCCAGTGAGTTTGGCTCTTCGCGTCAGGTGGCCAAAGTATTGGAGCTTCAGCTTCAGCATTAGTCCTTCCAGTGGATATTCAGGGTGGATTTCCTTTAGGATTGACTGGTTTGATCTCTTTGCAACAATAACTCATAACTGAAACAATCTCTTACCAAAAACATTGTTCTCTACAACAGGGCATCACATTCTTCAATTTATAAACTTTGTCGCTCATGTTTAGATTTTGTTTTCTTTGAGTTTTGGAACCTTTGATATTTTTTGCAATACTAGGAACACAGAAGAGAAAAGATCCATCTCATTTGCTCAGTGAGAAACTAAATTCCTTTGAAGCCCTCTTCAAAGGATTGACTTCTATTAAGTACACTTTGAGTTCAATTTTATCAATTGAAGTTTTGAGCTTAATTAACAGATTAAGTTACCTTAGAGGAATAGATTCCTTTTATTTTTTCCTATTTCAGTTTTTCTCTTTCTCTTGAGACAGGGCTAACAAATTTTTTAAGGGCACTTCAAAGACACTTTCACCTCTAATTTACTATCCTTGTTGAAAAATAAAGTTTTCAAATGAAATGTAGAATTGGAGGGGGAAGATGTACAGGGGAACAAAGAAGAGAAGAAAATATATTAATAGCTTTTTATTTCCATGGATTTTCTGAAAATTTGAGACTATGGACATAAAAAGGTTTCAGGACTTGAGAAAATAAATACTATTTTTTAAAGTTACAGTAATTCCAGAAACCCTGCATCAACATTCATCTGTAAGCTCTAAGGCTTATGAATCTCAGCATTCATTGTATACAACCAAGTTGTTATGCATTAATCAGCTGAGTATCTGATAGCATTCTTTAAGTTTGAAAGTCAAGCAAATCTTAACTTTACTAAAGAAGGTTTTTTTTTTTTCTTCTTTTTTTTTTAAGGGAAGAAGAAGAAGAAATAGATGCAGAGGAATTGGAAAGATTGAAGGCAGAGTTAGATGAGAAAAGACAAATGATCGCTACTGTCAAATGCAAGCCTTGGAAAATGGAGAAGAAAATTGAAGTTCTCAAGTATGATGCCACTTTTCATAATTAGAAACACTTTCCTTGCTACTGATTTCCAAAATTCTCTATTTCCTATACATTATAGATAATACTATATGTAGTACATCATTTATATAAAGCACTCATTATATATAATGTTCATGGCCATATATACATAATTAATGTATCAAATGTTAACATATCATATATGTACATATACACACACACACACACACACACACACACACATATATATATATATCACTAGAGAGGCTGGGATAATGATTATAAAAGAAAACAGCCATAATTAAATTCATTTTTTGGAATCTTACAACCTCTGATCACCTTTAATTATTTGCTCCTTGAACTGAGAATTTCCTTAGTTTAATACATTCATTACTATCTCTCTGAAAAAGATACTACATTTGAATTTTACAAGTTTGTTGAATTGCACACTCTAGTTTCTCTGCAGGGTTCCAGCATCAAATGATATATTCATGTGACAGCTCTTATTAAAGCACAGGGAGGATACTAAGCCAACTGAACAGTAAATGGGATTCCAATTAAGGGTTATGCTAATAGCTATTCCCTGGTAACATGTCAGCAACCCAGTTTCACTCTTATGTTGAGTGTTGATGCACTCAGAGACACATAGATTTATAAACTCCTGATAAAAAAAGTCAAATGATTATCCCTTTCCTGGGACTGCAAGCAGATTTGCCTCTGAGGATCACACTTTATTTCCTTGCCATAGTGGTTGGGGAAGCGGGGCATGAATAAAAAGGACGTGTCTGTGATAACAACCGTGTTTGCATCTCACAGATGTGCTACTGATTGCATTTTCCCCACAGAATCATTTTTATAAACGGTGGTAAATTTCCAAAGCTATCCCTCCACAAGCCTATTTAAATAATAACATTAAATGTTTAGTGTATATATAATAATGTTAAAATTAGGGAAAAATGTTTCTGTCTCGGGTGATGAAAAAAGAACTGAAGCAGCTATCAGGGTAATTCACTACTAATCTTGGCTCTGCAAGAGGCTGTGCATTATTTAAGGAAATAGCTTAAATTTCTGGGACCTCAGTCACCCTGTATCCAAAATAAAACAAGATATTCCAGCTTTACCCTATGGGAAAGGTAACCTAGGTATACCTAAGTGGGAACCTAGGTATCATTTCTAACAGTATTGTTTTGTGGAGTTCCAAAGAGTGGTCTTCCCAGAAAATTTCTGGAACACCACACAGCTGTAGGCTGGGAACTCCCTATGTTTGTGCGTGTACACCAGTCATAAATGAGGTCAAAGACAAGTAGCATTTCTGGTTCTATGAAGCTATTAATGTATATACATGTGCCTGTCCGTGTGTGAGTGTATGTGTGTTAAAATAGTTTTCATTCAATGAAGTGATAGTGATGCTAAATAATAGGTTTAAAAAATATCCTTACTTAGCAAAATAGATGCTTGGCAACCTTATGTTGGTTCCCAAAATATGTCTTAAAATATTGCTGACCATGAAATCCCCAAACCTGAAACCACAGGTAACTGTATGTGGAAAGTTGTAAAATTATATAGTAATAATATTTTGAACTTTCAAAGCGTGGTGTGAAATTGAGTAAAAATGCCAGGAAATATATCCTCCCTTTCCATCTGCATGGAGGTGTAGAAATAGCCCTTGCTCTTCCTTGTCTGCATTTTCCATACAGAGCAGTGGAGAAGGGATGGGCGTCAGGCTTGAGTTTGAATCTCAGATCTCCCATTTAAAGGCTGTGCAAATTTGAATGAACTGTGTAGTCCTCAGGTTTCATATGAAATTTTACTATTTTACAGGGTTACTGGACTCATAAAGTACGTTATTTCATATGAAACACTAATCAGTGTGCCAGAATATTGCACAAAGCTGGGAAACACAACTTGTAATTATCATTGTATCTCAGGACAGACTCAGTGTTGCCTGATTTCCTGCAGTATAACAGGAGCGATGGGGAGGGTATAGGGCTTGGCAGGAATGGGTGGGAGCAGACTTAGCCATAGGCAACCCCAGGAGCCTTGGGGGATGGTGGCACATCGGTATAGCAGTCTGGACAGTCTGGCAGGATGGACAACTGATTTTGATGCTCCAAGAAAGAAAAGAGGGTATCTTTACAGTTCAGCAGAATCTATTGTCAGCCACTTCTACATTTTTCAAAATGTACCCACAAAGTCATCTTGTAGCAGATTCTGGATCCTGGGGCCTTAGACTGGAGTCCAGGGATTTAGCCATTTTTAGACACAGGGAGAGATAAAGATTGGGATGGAAGGAAGGGCAACACCGGTCCTATTACTAGAGCAGAGGTCAAAAATGGGGAGTTTGCAGCTGAATCTAGATTATAAATGGTTTTTATTTAGCCCACATGCTTTTTGTTTCTTTTTCTTTTATTATTATTATTTTAATTATGATTAAATATATGTAACATAAAATTTAACATTTTAATCATTTAATAAAAATAATAATTTTTTTCTTTGTTCTTAAATTTAAAAAGTAAAAGATTTCACATTTTAAAATTCAGATATTCATCTCCTGGATAAGAAGAAAGTGTGGTCCACATTCCTACGTGAAAATAATAACTGAGACTAAGCAATTGCTATCCCCTACTAATAGGGTATTCACTCTTCAGTGTGCACAGTTCCCAAACAATCCACATCACTTATTCATGCTTCTTAGCTGGACCTTATAAGCATTCATTTGTTGCCTCCTACACATGCATCTGGGTAGCAAGTTAGGCATGCTACCAAGACAGTGATTCAGAAAGTTGGGGTGAAAGCCAGACTGCAGAATGGAAGCACAGATTTAGGCCCAGATAAGAAACAACTGTGGCTTCTCACCTGTCAGCAATGCCCATTGTCTTGTGATGATTCTCCATAGCCAGAAATGGCTCCTGCTTTGTGGCTTTGCAGTATTCTGCACAGCTGGTGCCACTGGCCATGATCAGCCTGATTCTCTTGGTTTCAGCCTCTGTGATAAAATTGTTGGTACTACAGTGCCTGACCTATTTCCCTTTGCAGGTTTCTGAATGCTGTATTGAGGTTCTCCCCCAAGGGTCCCAGTTACATACTGGAATCAATACTTCATAGTATTTACATGCAGGTAAAGTTTTCCCTGGAGCTTCCTTGATAGCTCAGAGGTAAAGAATCCGCTTGAGGTGCAGGAGACATGGATGCAGTCCCTGGGTTGGGAAGATACTCTGGAGAAGGAAATGGCAACCGACTCCAGTATTCTTGCCTGGGAAATCTTATGGAGTCACAAAGAGCTGGACATGACTTAGTGACTAAACAACAACAATAAAGTTTTCCCTACCCCAGTGTTATTAAAACATGGGAGCCAGGCGTCTTTCTTCCCACCATTTATTCCTTTCAGAGACTTCAAACTCTGACAGAGTGTCAGTGGATTATGTTATTCCCAGAAGCAGCCTCCAGTCATCACTTCTGGTTAAGTCAATGGAATCCAAGACACTAGGCTCGCTATAACTGGAACAGATATTTTCCTCATGGGTTTGGATCTGTATCTGGGTTCCAAGTCTTCCCATCTGGCTCTGGACTCTGAAAAACTTGTGAAACTTCTAAAACAGATTTTTACAGAGGGTAAGGGTTTTAAGATGTGTCTTAGAGTAAAGCCTCAGGAATGGAGGTTTATGGTTCTGAGGATATATATTGTGGGAGACCCAGGTATAGTTCTCATAAGCCATAATTCATCTTGGGACTCTCAAAAATTTTTGGAGATGGTCTTGTCCATCTCCAAACCCTCATGGTCATCATTGTCAATAACTAATTATTTCTAAATCAAAGAGCTGGAATTCAGATTTTGAATTCAGATCGTGGAGCTCACTGACTTTTTTAATCAAAAACTTTAAAATTTTGTTATTATAATTACCAGGGATATTGAAAGCTTTGAACATAGAGATGACATATTCAAAGTGGTATTTCAAAAGAAACTTAAAATGCAAAGTTATTCCTATTGTACAGATGAGAAAACTTTACAGAGGTAAGGTAGCCTCACACAGCTAATAACTATTAAGGTGAACATTCAAATCCAGTTTTCTTCATCTGCAAAACCTCATAATTTTCCTACTCTCATACTACTTCTCATTTGAACCATGTTTTCCAGCAAAATAAACAGTCTTCCCTAGACACTCTGGTGGCCTTTCTCACTTTGCTTCAGTCTCCTCTCCATTTGTCTGTAGCCTATGCTTCTTCCAACTGAGTTCTATCCCCTTCATGAATTATTGTCTCCCTGTGGTCTTTTCTCTGCCAAATCCTATAGAAAGAGAACTCAGATAGTCTGTCTATTATTCATTTGGCTCTGTTGTTGTGCTGCATTATATCTCATTTTAAAATTGTATATAAATCTATTTTCCTTTAGAATAGATTTTGAACTCCTAAGAATGTGACAGGGGTCTGATAGCTCTTTACTACTTCAGGGTCTAGCCTTGTGCTCTGTACATCATAAGCATTCAATTACTGTCCCCTGAGTATCACTGTTCATGGTGATTTCTTTTGTTGTTGGACACACATTCCCAAAGCAAGAGAATCATTAACATGACTGAGACCTGTTAAAGGCCTAGATAAATGTGTGAGTAAAAGGCAGGAATGTGCTGAAACTTTGATTCATAGTGTTTGCCAATTTCCATGGTGTAAATATCCCCATTATGATTAATTTCAAGCTACTAACAGTTTAAGAACCAGCTCACAAAAGTCCTGAAAATTTAACAGTCAGTGGCTGAGTCAGCTGCAGCACCCCAATGCGGGGGGGATCTAGTGATGCCCTTTGATTAAGCTTATATTAGAGAGATCTTAATCTGGAGCAGTTAAGAGCAGAAGCTAAAGAATAGAACCTATTTATTATGATAGAACATATTTCCTTTATTTAAATTCTAATCAACAATGAAATGTTTAAATTAGGACTACCTGTGAGAAAAAAACATTATTCTATAATTTCTGGACTCTAAAGTTCAAAAGTGCTGTCAACTGATAATAAAAAACAAAAAGTCCCCCGTACAACCCCAAAGTTGCAAGTTATGCTTTATTTGGGGACTTTACCGAGTACTATTGCCTGGGAGACAGCCTCTCAGACAGGTCTGAGGAACTATTCCAAAGAGTTTATGGAGGAGCCAGCATATATAGGAGTTTTTGCTGAAAACAAACAAAAAATGTGGTCAAACATGAGAAGATCACTGCTAATCACAGATAAACAGACATCTCACTTTAATGATTTTAGTGCTTTTTTATGTGTGGGAAGATCCAAGAGTCCAGGCTCACTGAAATTATTCCTTAGATATGCATCTGAACTATCTAGGGTCAGTATTCAGTTTTTCTCCACCTGAAGTTCCCTCAGGGTGCAAAGTTAGGAGATGGCTGCAGTGACTGATGGCTTGATAGCAGGCAGCATTCTTTGTTCACTGAAGTGACAGCAGTTTGTTTGTTTGTTGGCCACCATGCATTAGTAACCTCTTATCCTAGTTATTTTATCTTATCACCATGCTCAATTTCTTTTTTTAACACGTCTAGAGATTTTCAATCTTTCTTTCTTCTTTCCTCCTATTCTGTTCTTTTCAAAATTCATCTTAAAGAGGAAAAGCTTTTATTCAGGAGTATTCAGTTCTTGATTGATTTCAGAAATTGTTTACCTTAGAGTTCACCTGCCACAATTGTCTGTCTCATCATTTTCATGGTCTTAGAAGGAATCTTTCCATATTAAATAAGAACAGTGTCCCCAACAAGTCTTTCTGTCTTGGGATTTAGACTGTTAATATTTGCTGTTTTATTGTGAGTCCTTAGAAAATTATTGTGGTTATTTTAATAATAACCACAAAAAATTTCTAATAATAGTTTGGAATTCTCCCTTGAAGGATATTGAAAGGAACCAAATGAGAAAGTGACTTTTTTTGCTTGGGACTTGTATGTTCTGGAAACTTTCAATTGTTAAAATAGTTCTGAATTATTTGAGAGAAACATACTTTTGTCTACCAAGAATTCTCTTTCTTTATTTGTTTCATGACTCATTGAATTTTTTTTATCCATATTGTACCATTTTACCATGGTTTCCTGGAGATGTTGTGTTCTTCATCTTGGTTTGGCCAGCTTTTCCGGTGGCACATGGACCTGTATCCACGCTCCTGTATCATTTGGAGAGCTGTGAAGGAATTTATGACTGTTCTATCTCAAAATCCTGAGCACACAGGCTAGTTAAATCAGCCTGAAATTCTGCCCATATGGCTGGTGGAAAGGTATTAGTCACCGAAAAAATGGGTTAAAAATGCTAATATTCAAGGATGCATACCAAGATTCTTGGCAATCTTATTTGTTACCTTCCATGAACATCTGCTTATCCAGAATTCAAATAATCCTATAGTTCAAAGAAACAGGGATTTTTAAAATGGCACACTATAAGATAATAATTTAAAATAAATGTTAGCAATAAAGAAGTTCCAAAGTTTTCTTTTAGATAGGTGACATATTGTTATTTTCATCTTCTTAATTGCGTTTCATTGTACACTACTTTCTCACGGTATTATCAGTCAGTGTTTTGTATATGGTAAGACACAATGAGTTAGTTTTTCCAGCTTACCAAAGTAACATAGCCTCCTAAGATTTTTGATAAATAGCAGTTTACCTAACTTGCACTCCTTAGAATTTTAGCTGTAAGTGATAGCTAATTTTCACAACTTGTTCTTAGACTATCTATAATTACATGATCTTCAGAAACTGATTAAAAGGAGAAATTCATCAACTATGACTTAAAAGTATTTCAAATCAGATCAGTCGCTCAGTCGTGTCTGACTCTTTGAGACCCCATGAATCGCAGCATGCCAGGCCTCCCTGTCCATCACCAACTCCCGGAGTTCACTGAGACTCACGTCCATCGACGTGATGCCATCCAGCCATCTCATCCTCTGGCGTTCCCTTCTCCTCCTGCCCCCAATCCCTCCCAGCATCAGAGTCTTTTCCAATGAGTCAACTCTTCGCATGAGGTGGCCAAAGTACTGGAGCTTCAGCTTTAGCATCATTCCTTCCAAAGAAATCCCAGGGCTGATCTCCTTCACAATGGACTGGTTGGATCTCCTTGCAGTCCAAGGGACTCTCAAGAGTCTTCTCCAACACCACAGTTCAAAAGCATCAATTCTTCGGTGCTCAGCCTTCTTCACAGTCCAACTCTCACATCCACACATGACCACAGGAAAAACCATAGCCTTGACTAGACGAACCTTTGTTGGCAAAGTAATGTCTCTGCTAGTATTTAAGAATGCTATTAAATATATTTAATGTAATATATTAACAGTAAAAAGAAAGCAACTGTGCACATGATGAGCACAAAATAAACTTAATTTGAGAAATGTGTCCTTGTTGTTTGGGGAAAATATGATACAGATATCAGATAAGATACTAATTATGAAGACAACCCTTAACTTTATCAGGTTTATAATAAAAGAGAATAACTAAGGCATTTTTGAAAATGTTTTTATCTATATAACCAAGAAATGGCTGGTAGAACAGTACTTCAGGGGACTTAAATAAGCTTATGGCTATAGAACAAAAATGGTTACATTTTGTTAAAATGCATATACTAAAAGTAAATTCGAAGAGCAGTCTATTAGAATATCATAAAAAATAAGATGAGCTGAAGAAAGGAGAATAGTCTTTCATATTCAGTATATTATGTCTAAGATGTCCTGATTTTAGAAAATTTTAAACTAAATATAAATTATTTCTTTCAAATAGTCCTGTTAATTATGCTTTTGTAATATATGTACACACGTGTATGTATATGCTACTGACCATATACATACATATTCACATTCAAATATCTATAAGAGATACGTGATTCTTTGGATGAATTAATTTTTATATTTTAAGCATACTATTATAGTGTTTCTTGGCCAGTGGTTGGTCATATGGGTCAGGAAAGCTTAGAAGGAAGGCTATGGAAAGAGACTGAAATAGTAAGACTCCAAGTCAGCTCAGCAGAAAGATTAATTCACATCGGAATATACTATGCTCTGTGGATGACCTTGCGTAAGTTGTGTTGACAAATGCTCAGGAGAGACCTAGATCTAAGTGTATCTTGTAGCAAGCAATTTACCAGGTAGTCTTCATTATTTGTAGAGTTCACTGAACTGCCATCATTTAAAGTTTCTTGCCCACTCTTGGATCAAAAGACAGAACATACTGTTCTAACAGAAAGCTAAAGCTTTCTAGCATTCCTAAATATCATCACACAAAATTTTGAAAAAAAATATTTCACAATACTTAGAAATGTTGACCAGGGACTAAATATGAACACACAGGTGTTATGCAGAAATATTTTACCAAAACTTTCAAAACAGAATGGTTCCTCTCATTCTGAGGCAGTGCCCTGTGAATCCGTCTGTTTCACAGTGTTCAGAATTCATTAAACATGCTTCATTAGAATGCATATAAACCAACCAAGCGAAATTAGCACAGTCTGTCTACCAATCCCTGAATGTTAGTGTATCTAAGAATACGAGATTATACTTGATATTCATGGTGGAAATGTCTCCTTTGTTGAGGAAATTTCTGCAAATTTATGCCTGAAATGCCTTTCTCTGCCTACTCAAGTCTATCAGCCCTTTAATGTCTTGTTTAGTTCTTATCTCATCTACAATGTCTTCAACAAGCTCTCAAGCCTCCACTAACCTCTCCCTTTTCACTTCAAGGCTGTCTAGTACTGTTGTATAACAGTTCTGTGGGCCTATATCTCATTTTTTCTTAATAGGGTTTAAGCTTCAGGAAGGAATCTCCATGTTTCTTTAGTTTTTTGAACC
>NW_011494784.1:151772-155138 GCF_000754665.1 Bison bison bison
TAGAACTGATTCAAATGTATTCTTTTTAATGGCTGAGTAATACTCCATTGTGTATATGTACCACAGCTTTCTTATCCATTCATCTGCTATTTCTTATCCATTCATCTGCTCTTTCTTATCCATTCATCATTTTTTCTTAATAGGGTTTAAGCTTCAGGAAGGAATCTCCATGTTTCTTTAGTTTTTTGAACCACTTAAGTCTGCTAAAAACATAAAACACACTCAATGAATACTTAGAAAAAATGGCTGAGTAAAAAGGAGAATAAAAAATTATAGAAATAAATTTCCTTGTTGATCAGAATTTCAGATAGGTCTTTCTTACATCTATGTGTAGCAATCTACATTTTCAGTGCTATTTCTACCTAATTGTGAGTATAATTTTCCCACAATGAAGGTAGGGAGAGGATACTCTGCCATTTTGAAAATCTTTGGGGTTAAGATTAGTCAAGATGAGATTTTATATTTCACTTTTCTTATTACTCTTAACCTCTTGATTTTAAGATTCATTTGTGTCTTTAAGGACTTGGTCTTCTTAAATCTCATTTCTGCCCCAAAGTCAAAGCAATAGCAATATACTGGGATATACCTAGATGTCTTAGGGATATGGCCCAGAACTCTGCAGCCCATGTAATGCCACCCCTACTTTCAGATTTTAGTGCTGCTAATTGCATGCTCATTGATTCATTAAAACAAGACAAAAACAAAAATAAAACAAAAAATCCTTGATATAGAGCTTAATAAGATCTGGAGAGATATTTATAAAGTTACTGTTATAGATTGTTTTAGATGGAGAAAGAATTCTTTTTAGCAACTCATTTGCACATCATCTCTGCTGACAATTTACAAATCTTAAAATTTTTTGGTGTCCTCATAAAGCAGAAAACTAGTTTATGTTGTGACCAATATCTAAAACTCAGCACAAACTTTTACCTCCTGGGAAAATCTATATTGTCTTCTTTCTCCTCTCTCTGCTGCTGCTGCTGCTGCTAAGTCGCTTCAGTCGTGTCCAACTCTGTGCGACCCCGTAGACGGAAGCCCACCAGGCTCCCCCGTCCCTGGGATTCTCCAGGCAAGAACACTGGAGTGGGTTGCCATTTCCTTCTCCAATGCATGAAAGTGAAAAGTGAAAGTGAAGTCGTTCAGTCGTGTCCGACTCTTAGCGACCCCAGGGACTACAGCCTACCAGGCTCCTCCATCCATGGGAGGAATACTGTTAAACATAAATTGATTTTTAAATTAATCAGGTAGAATAGAATTAGGAAAACATTTAATCAGCAAGTAGAAAGAGGATCTAGTGTTCTTTCTTTCTTTATTAAACTACTAAAGCCCAGCTATGTTGTTTCTCCCTTGATTCATCTAAAATTACTCTGAGATGCCTGACTGACCTCTAGGGTACAACTAAATTATGTTTGAGTTTTTAATTGACATTTAAGCCAGCCATGAAAATTAGCATTGTTTTATACTCCCAGGGAGCAAAGAAATTATCTTAGTTCTGAAGAATTTCTATGGGTAGTAACTTTGAACTTAATACAGGTTTGACCTACCCAAGCTTTGTTTTAGTTTTTTTACCAATATCAGCAGCTAGCTTTGACATATCTTCATGAATGTCATCAGAGCTGGTAAAAACAGATCATTATAATGTTTATTGCTGATGAAATGTTTAGAGGTCATAATGATCTCTCTTTCTCTAATATATATGTAAAATCTGTTAAATCTGTGAAATGATGCTATTAAAAGGAGGCAGACCAAAATAAGCCACACATACAGGCTAAGAGGTTATATGAATATTCAGCCAGCATTTTTGGTGTTCTTTGTTGCTTGTCTTCAGATTGTTTCAGAAATTTTTAGTTGTTGAAAAAACAAATTTTTCAGTTGTCCTTTAGGGATACAAGATAGAGTGAGCTAGTTATTTTTCAAGATGAAGTCATTCACCAAAATAAATTTATCATGTTTCAAAATACATAGAGTATTGTCAATGCCAGGGGTCACCAAAATAATCATATTTGATATAGTAACTTTTTAGCCCAACCCTCCAGCAACTGTGTGGCCACATAAAAATCTCTTAAATTTACTAGTCTCAACAAATAAAATTTAGTTTAGTTCTGAATTTGATCCTCAACTTGTTTACATTGGAATCATTTAAGGACCTTGAAAAGTATTGATGCCTATGTCCCATCCTTAGAGACTGTGACTTAAGTGGACTGGAGATGGGGACACTTGGCCTTTGGAATTTTTAAAAGATCCCACAGGTATCCCACAGCAGACTATCATCTAGTCTTGGAGGTGTTCATTCATTCAAATAACATTTGTTGAAACTTACTTCTATGCCAGGTGCTATATTAAATATTGGGAAATTAGAAATTGAGACAATGGACCTTGCTTTAAAGAAATCCCAGTGCAGAGGTGAAAATGGACCATGGGTTACTTTAGTATGTGATGTAATTACTACCTAAAGGGCAGAGGTTAAATCACCCTGACATGTGGCTGGAGGTAAGTGTTAGAAAGGAAAACCAGGAAAGAGCTTATGGAAGAGCTGTAGTATGGACCTGGCTGTTGAACTGAAAATGAAAAGGAGGAAATCGTGTGGCGAAGAGGGGAAGGGCATTCCAGAAAGAGGAAGCAGGTTGTATAAAGGCGTTAGAAACAAGTTATTAATACATCCAGCCTCTCTTGGTTTTCCTCTAATTCATCTTGCAAATCATTGTTGCAACATTTTTCAGATAGCATACTGTACTGCACTTATCAGTCTCCCGCTAAAAAAATGCTCATGGTCCTTATTAACATCAGAATGAATTCTGCACTGCTTAACCGGGCATTGGGCGTGCCTACTCCTCCTTTAAGCACTTAGACTGTTTTCTTCATCAGCCATCTGAAGGCCCCAGATATATTTCCATCTCTTCACCATTGTTCACACCAGTTCCCTGCATTGTAATGTCCTTCCAGCAACCTTGACTATGTATCTGAATCCTTTTGTTCAAGTTTCCTTCTAACCAGCCTACTCTTTCATCTGACTTTTTCCAGCCCTTAATTTTACTATTTACTCAGTTCAGTTCAGTTGCTCAGTCGTGTCCGACTTTTTGCGACCCCATGAATCGCAGCACGCCAGGCCTCCCTGTCCATCACCAACTTCCAGAGTTCACCCAGACTCATGTCCATCGAGTCAGTGATGCCATCCAGCCATCTCATCCTCTGTCGTCCCCTTCTCCTCCTGCCCCCAATCCCTCCCACCATCAGAGTCTTTTCCAATGAGTCAACTCTTCACATGAGGTGGCCAAAGTACTGGAGTTTCAGCTTTAGCATCATTCCTTCCAAAGAAATCCCAGGGCTGATCTCCTTCAGAATGGACTAGTTGGATCTCCTTGCAGT
>NW_011494784.1:155448-156029 GCF_000754665.1 Bison bison bison
ATTTTATTACCGTAAATCTTATTTTATTACTGTAAACAAAACTGTATGACAATATTATACGTTTAGGAGATAGAGGAACTAATTATTTGCATAATTGCCTAGTCTTTGGTCATTGGCACATACAATTTTTACAGAGTTGTAAAGATAGCGTACATACATGCTCAGTTACTGAGTCATGTCAGAATCGTTCTTTATTCTGGCCTTTTACTCAGTGTATCAAATACATTTCCCCAGAAAAATAATAAATATTTTTGAATACTAATCAAAAGTACCATATAACCCTGGTATACCAAGAAACTGTTTTGTTTATGCTGTCTCAACTTTTATATGTCTTTACCCACTCTAGTACTCTTGCCTGGAAAATCCCATGGACGGAGGAGCTTGGTAGGCTGCAGTCCATGAGGTCACTGAGAGTCGGGCACGACAGAGCGACTTCACTTTCCCTTTTCACTTTCATGCATCGGAGAAGGAAATGGCAACCCACTCCAGTGTTCTTGCCTGGAGAATCCCAGGACAGGGGAGCCTGGTGGGCTGCCGTCTCTGGGGTCTCACAGAGTTGGACACGACTGAAGCAACTTAGC